>NC_046382.1:40052473-40352473 GCF_011125445.2 Fundulus heteroclitus
AAGCTTCTCAAAGTAAAAGTAGTGTTAAATTCAGCAGTAGAAAATGCAGCCGGGAGAATTTGCAGTAAATTAGCACAAACATTTCTGGTATTGACCGACTGAAAATCATCTCTGCGTTGCCGGCAATTTTGACATCAAGAGTCGTTTCAGCATTCATTTAGTCCTGAACTATTCAGCTGAGTTGAGACCATGTTTATGTTATGTAGCTGGTATGAAAAAGTACATTTTTTGGAAATCGAAATCGAAATCTAGTTAAAAAAAAAATTTCTGGCATTGGCATATATTTCAGTCATTTGTGGTAATGACCATATGTGACTAGGATAGGGTGGGATTCATACTGCAGTATGCTGCATCAGCATTTTGTTGATAACCTTGTCCTGCTGTCTCATTGCTACATGCCACTGAAGGTGTTTTAAGGTTTACAATTTGTTTTTGGTTGAACTTTCTTGGATTAAAGATAGCTCAAACGTATGCTTGTTTAATCACTGTCACATCAAAGAGGAAAGTGATTAAAAATAATAAATAGATAAACATTTAAACCCAAAAGGCCATTGGTTCCCAATCAAAACAGGATTATGATTCTTTGTTGCCCCAGAGCACTGAAGCTTAACAGTCATTTGGATATAAATATTATGGCAAATAATTACTTCTAAGAAATAACAGCGAGTCACAGCAGTATAATGCCTCACAAAAGTATTTTTAACCCTTGAAGTTTATTTTATATTTTGTGACATTACAACCACAACAGGCCCACCACAAAGTAGCTGCGAAGTGAAAGAAAATATGTTTTAGTATTGTAGTACCCAGTACAAATCTGAAAAGATACGTGTGTATTTATACTCAGACCACTAAATAAAGTACATGTAGTTGCTTTCCTAAGTTGAAGACCAACAAACGCATCTCCCAGAGCCCTGCCCAAGCCCTCATCTGAGAATGGAAAGAGCATGGCACAACTGCGAATGTACAAAAACATGGCAGTGAACCTAAACTTGAGCAGGCAAGAAGAGCATTATTTAAAGGAGCAAAAAGTGAAATGTCATTATTTTAGATAGAAAGAACTAAAAAACAGTGATGTGAAGGTGGTATGGCGTAACTCCGCAGCGCTTTATGTTGTTCTCCAGACTCTTGTTTGCATAACTGGGCCAGACCGTGCATGCGTGTACATGTGCACGTGTGCATATAAGTGCATGTGAACAGCTGTCACTCAGGGCATAGTCCCTCAGAATTCTGGCAACTTCACTGCACTGAGGAATGTTCTGCTCTTTATATTGGAGAAACCAAACAACCTCTCCACAGACACATGGCTCAACACAGGAGAGCTACCTCCTCAGGACAAGACTCTGCTGTCCACTTACACCTAAAGGACAAAGGACACTCTTTTGAGGTCCAAAATGTTCACATTTTGGACAAAGAAGACGATGGTTTGAAAGGGGCGTGAAGGAAGCCATCTACGTTAAGAGAGAAAGACCAACCTTAAACAGAGGAGGAGGCCTTAGGTTCCAACTCTCAAAAACGGTAGATAATACAGCTATAGGGTTGGTTCTGGCCCATCATCACCTCAATCCTCAACCTCATACTGGTGATCAAGACGTTATTGGCCTGGCTCTTGTTAGCCCGGCCAATAACGACCCTAACAATTTCCCATTGCAGAGACGTGGACCAGTTTCAGTTTAATGTGCAGGCCAACAATGACCTTAACGACTCCTCATTACTAAGGGGTGGACCTGTTTCGGTTCAATTTGCATGTCATCTAAGCCATTACAAGGCAAGGCAAATTTATTTATATAGCACAATTCAGTACAGGGACAATGCAAAGTGCTTTACATGATTAAAATATAGCAAATTAAAACAGAATAAAAGCAAGTAGGAATAAAATGTAGATAGAAAATAGAACAAAAAAGTGGTGATTCAGTTAACTAGAACAGTTGAAGGCAAGCCTAAACAAATGTGTTTTTAATCTTGATTTAAAGGAACTCAGGCTTTCCGCACCTTTACAATTTTCTGGAAGTTTGTTCCAGATCAGTGGAGCATAGGAACTAAATGCTGCTTCTCCTTGTTTACAAGGCCTTTGTTAGGCAGTACTATAAAGCTTGCAACTCCACACTACTCCAGATTTTTTAAATTGAGAAAGCTTTCTAGATATGAAGCGAAGCGTCTTCAAACTTCAGAAAAACGTCCAGTTGTTTTGTATTTAACTTTTTTGGTATGACCATGATCTGGATGACTGAGAATCTTCACCAGCTTTTTGACATGAAGTGGAAATCTTAAAATAAGGCAAAAATAAATATCCTTAAGGTTCCTCATGAACAAAGATGGGTGTCCCTATTGTGATTAATAGTGCGATAACTTGCCTTTTCACAAAACTCACACGGCAGCTGCCTGTGTCTGTGAGACAGCGCTGAGGGAATAGAGAGACCCCACAAAGTAGCCAAGACACTAGTAGGTTGCAAAGCGCAACATACAGGAGCCAGATAGAGTTGATATTTCAAAATCAATTAAATTTAAACATCTCATGATATTTAAATTTATTTTAAACTCTGATTAGAATAAGTGTGCAAATATACTAGCTGGGCTATATCATATGCTTTACATTGTTTCAACATATTTCTGATTAGCTTCTGATGGTGTGGCAGATTTTCTTATGATGTGGCGGTGCGCCACAATCACATCTGTATAACAGAAACCCTGGTTGTGGGGCAAAAAAAAGTTTCCCCTTGCTAAGTATATATATATATATATATATATATATATATATATATATATATATATATATATATATATATATATGTGTGTGTGTGTGTGTGTGTGTGTGTGTGTTGTTACATAGAGGCCCGAGGGGTGCATTGGCAAAAAAATCTTGATTTTCCAAAAATTTATTCTTCAAAAATTGCAAATTTCAATTCATCCATAAAATCGATTTATCACCCAGCCCTACTGCAGAGATCCATGGATAAGGTTGGAACAGTTGCAGGACGTGAACAGTTGTTGAATGAAAGCCATGCGAAATGCTGTTTGGAGCAAAACTAACCCCGCACATCACATTGCAAACAAGAATGCTGGTCAGAGCAGGACTTAGCTAACCTTCTAGAAAGATAAATACCCTAAAGAAATGTCAGTTGGTAGATGTGCAAAGCTGGTAGAAACAAAAGGTGGTTTTAAAATGCCTTTACTCATGATTTCTCTTGCGGGGGGGATATTTTCCTTGGCTGGATGCATCAGCAGAACTCCACAGCATAGAGCAAGGTCTATGCAGAATTCTTGGACAGAATTACTTTCTGAACTTGTTTTGAAACCGGAGGCGATATCAGATCCTTTCAGTTCATCGCAGGTGGATTTGCAAGCAAATGGCTGCATTTTAAGAGCTAAGAAAATAGAACACAGACTTCAAAGAAACAATCAACTGTCATCTGTTCTGATCTGAAAAATATGCCACCCCCTCATTTGGGAAAGGTTTTTCATTATAAAGTCAAAGTCAATGGAAAAGTTGGACAGCTCCTTTTTAATTCAGCTGTTTCTCTGAGTGCTAATGCATTTGCATTTACACAATAGGGAGAGAGCAATTTCATTTTAAGGCTCACCTTCTATAAAAACCCAAATATTTTATAAACTGTGTTCTCGGGCATAAGAAGGGGACATATTAAAGATAACTTTTATATTTATGAATCATTTAAAAACTCTCACTCAGGACTATCTGCCTGAACTCCTTAACAAACCTGTTTGCTGACAGATGAATGCCTGATAGCTTGTTGCACACTAAAATAGTTATAGGATATTAATCCTACATGGTTGGAATAAAACCTTTTCTATTTATCATTCACAAGTGAGATACACACTTAACTTTACTTACGGGCATGGATGTCATAAATTTGTGGGGGGGTTTTCTGATGGATTTGCACCATTAAGTCTTTAGGGTGCAATGATGAGTCCATGAATTGTCCATAGCAAATAGGTTGGGCCCATTCCAGAAGTTTAATGCCATGCTTTATTTAGTGTTAGAAATCAAGATTTGCTTTGCTTGGGATCATTGTCCTATTGGAACACCCAGCTGTATCCGAATGCCAATGACCCAATCCCAACTATCCCTTTCAAATAACTGGAAATTGGTCAGGGTACTCTGGAGTAAGTAAGGAGCAACCGAAGCTAAAGCCTATCCTAAACTAGACCACTGTCCATAGCAAAGTGAGTTCACATCAACATCAACTCAGAAGCTGTCAACAAAAAAGAAATTTAGAACTTCAAGCTGTGAAACCAATGCATTCAAGCTTGACTGAATTTGCAGCGTTTCACGAAAATATGATTCAAATGACCGAACAGTTCAAATGCATCTTTGAAAGCTCAAAATGGCTGTGACATTCATTCCTGTGATGAGTGTGTGTAGCCATCTGACCAGCAGTGTATGTTTTCCTAAGTTGGTCCTGCACTAATAAATAATGTGCTGAATGCATTAAAACTGAAAATCTTAATAGCATTAGTGGAATATTGTCTAAAAAGTCAGAAAAAACAAAGCCCAGTCTGTCTCAGAGTTTTCTTTCTGTTTTTATTGCTGAGGTAAAAAAGATACTTCTGTCATGTTTTGCATGTAAATCTAAGCACTGTCAGCAGTAGTAATTCTCTGTTTTCTTCTCCTATCCAGAACCTCAGAACCCGCTGATCCAATCCTTCCTACCCCTAGACCCCACACTTGAGACCAGACTCCTGAGCAACACTCAGTGGGCGTACGGCCAAACGGATGCAAACAACTCTCCAGGTGCTGCTGATGGATGCTGCATCCTCAAAAAGACCCATCTGGGCTGCAGTCACCTCAGAGCCAAGCACACTTTTAACCCTGACGACACACACTGTACTGTTTCAAATCACTTCTACAACCATGTGCAACCTCAGTGTTACATGAGTAACGCCATGTCGCCTGTAGATGTCCCACCAACTACCACTGCCACAAAAACCTGTGACAAGTCTAAACTGAACACAAGTGACAACAGTGGCAAGGGGATGAGCACAACGACCGATGCTCTGTCAGCGCCAGGCAGACTCCGCCCCGTGTCCTTCTCCCTGCCTAAGAGGACCTGCGTGCTCCTGCACCAGTCTGCTGCGGTTTTCATCCAAGCCGGACAGGGTGCAGGCTTGCCAGGGAAACAAGTGGGCGTGGCAAATCAGGAAAGAGCAAAAAACCTCGGAGAGAAAGTTGCTGATAAGGGGCTCAAGTCTCCAGTGTCTTCAGATGTGGATGCCTGGGACACTTTAAATCAGTGCAGTGTAAACAGCAAGATTGAATTCCAGCCTGCTGAGTCCGCTGACAAAGCACCGTTGGGACTGCCTAGGAATAAGGCCCAGATTTCTTCATGCAGTCGTAATGTGATTGGAGCGGAGCACTTGACTATTAGTGAGAGTGGAACCAAGCTCTCTTTCTGTAAAGACAATGGGAATGAGGCCGAACATGAGACTGGAGCTCATCTTTATTCAAACGGTGACAAAACAGGGCAGATTTCTGGCAGCGTCAGCACAGAGCCAGTGCAGAGAGTCAATGAGGTCCCCGATCAGGGGACAACAGGTCCAGAAGATAAAGATCTGCTTTGTCCTGCCACGGATTCTGCTGACAACCCAGTTTCTTGTGTCGTAAACGAGACTCTAACTCCAACACAACCCGAAGAATCTGGCCTCCCCTCGATAACCTGTTACAAAGCATCACCGCCTGTCCCTCCAAATCGCCCCAAGGAGCCTTTCTGTCAGGTTCTGAGCCGTGATGGAAGCAGGGTTCTTCTTTGGCCCACGGAGATGGTCAACTACACCAAGACGTCGCCTTCCATATCCTACAGCGTCAACCCCCTACTGTACGACTTCAGAGCCCACCACAGGGCCCAAAAAGGGGGCAGAGAAAAGAAAGGAGGGCTGGAGGAATGGAGGGAGGGAGAAAAGCCATCTGTGATCAAACAACCCGACTGCCAAGAGAGGCATGAAGATACAGAGGGAGGAAGGAAAGTAAAGATAGATGAAAGGGAAGAAGAGGCAGAGGGGCGACAGGCAGGAAATCCTGTGGAAGCTGACGACCATTGTGATGGCGGCGACACAATCCAGCCGCGCTCCAGTTGCCCTGATAAAAATGCTTTAAAATTTGTTCCCGTTTCTGCAGAATGTCGCCATTCGCCGGCGCTGGGCCTTCAAAAAAGTGGCAAAGAGAAGGAGAAGGAGGAGGGCAGGGACGGGGAGGGGAATGAGGAAGAGGGGGAGAAAGAAAAGAAGAGGAAAGGCGAATAAAAAAGACTCCGAAAAGGGAAGGATAATGAGTCCCCTTTCTGCAAGTCAGATGTTTGAAGGGAGAGGGGAAGAGAAGCTGAAAAGAGAGGGCAACACAAAAGACGAGAGGAGAGATAAAGAGCTATTAAGTAATCTCACTGCAAATCGGCAGGTAGGAGGGAGAGAAAAGAAGGCAGGGAAGAGGAGCGAAGGATGAGAGGAGATCAGACGATGCGAGAGAGGGCAGGTAGAAATGACGAGAAGAGGGGAGAGCTATTAAGTAATCTTCCGGTGAATCGGTGTAATCGGTGTAACCAGCTGTGTCTGCAGGTGAAGCGGGAGGCCAGCCAACATCAATCCCACCAATCAGCCTCCGGATGGGGCCCGGGGCTCAGAAAGCTCCTCTGCAGGGGTGCAGCGTGCAGCTCTGTGATTAGCCCCGTCCCCAAGTCTGTTATGGAGACGCCACGCTGTCCTGCAATTACACCCGACCCCGCTGAGGATGACAAAGGGACGAGAGTGATGCACAAAGACATGCAGGCGGGGAAGGAGGACGGGAAGGAGCAAAGGAATCCTAGCAGCGCTGAGATAAGAGGCACCGAGGACGCCGAGGAAAACACGTGTAAGCTAGCGATTAGCGGTGTTACTTTTCCCCGTCGAGACGCAGCGTGTGAGGAAGAAATGCGTCTCGTGCTCGAACCTCACGGAGGAGCAGCAGGAACTCCGCCGATTAGCCCCATCCCTGCTTCCTCCAGAGACACAGCGTGTGGTCAAACAAAAACATTACCTGCAGGACAAAGCTGTGCTATGATAGCTCAGAGCCCACACTGTTCACAAACAGAACTGAGAGTCGGATCGGCCTGCGAGGACGCGGCTCCTCCGGCTCAGCTGCTCTCAACGATGATGCAGAGAGCAGGAATGGCCGGAAAGAGGCAGGGAGGTTCGCCGGAGCCCGCGGTGCCGAAGAAGAAACGGAGACGAGGAAGGAGGCACCTGAGGAGGTTCATGAACGTTCTGATGAAAAGGCGACAAAGAGCACAGGCCAGTTTGACCTCCAGTCTCAGTGGGGCAGGGAACTGTTGCTGTCAGGAGCTCAGATCCACAGACTGCCACTTACTTTGTAGGACACAACAGTCCTTGTGCCCCAACACTGAGGCGGAAACATTTAGCTGCGGTTGTGATGATCTACACAAGCGCTGCTGTTGTGCCGACAGGGGAGGCAGCGGAGGAGCCGCTAATGGTTGCAGTCAGTTAAACTGCGATGGCGCCAAAGGCTTGACGCAACCCGGTGACTGTCTCACCTGTGACACACCAACGCGGTGGAGCCAGGGAGCCGAGGCGTCTATCAGAGATGGACATGATTCTGCCGCCTGCTGTGATCAGGGTGCAGAGTTTGTCAGGGGGTGTCAAGTGAGCGCGGTTGACCAGAATCCAGAGTCTACTTTGAGCCAAACGGAGCCCCTCGTGTGTGCGTGTTTAACAGATCCCCTCACATGTAGCACCAGTGACCACTGTCAGTGCGAAAGCACACACGATCCTACAAACGACAGCAAAGAGTCCGCGAGCAGACAAATCTGCAAAACCGATGACACATTTCATCGCAGTGGCGACTCCAACGAGAAAAACGAGAGGAGCGAGCGCAGCGAGGAGGGTGAAGCTGAAGCCCAGTGCCACATTCATGAGAGAACCCCTCTCTCTGATCCAGAAAGTGATTATAGAAGCTGTGTGGGTGTTCATCAGAGTGAAACTGACGGCGGTCAGCGCCACGGTTTCAGCCGTGCTCCTGATTGTAATCGCAGCAGTAATACGGCTAATAACACCAGCACCAGAAATGAAGCAGAACATGTACTAACGAGGGAGAGGCAGAGGGAGGAGAAGGCGGAGGAGGCGGAGGAGGAGGACAAGCGCTTGGAGAGGAGGAGAGAGGAGTGGGAGAAGGAGTGGGTGAGGAGGAAGGAGAAGGAGGAGAGGGAGAGGAGGAAGGGGATAGAGTTTGAGCATTTCTTTTCAGAGAAGAGGCAGTGCTTTCCTCATCACCTCCCCCCACACTGCATCCCGCTCCACGCTCCGCTCTTCATCCGGCCGTCCCTCTCGTCTTCTTCTTCCTTCTCCTTCCACCACACCTTCATCCAACACAATCTCTCCCTCCTGCCCCCGCCGTCACACCTCTCCCTCTCCTCTTACCCCCACATTCTACCCCCCTTCTCCCCTCACCTATCTCCTCTAGCTCCTGCTCCTCCTCCACCGCCACCCCCTCCTCCTCCCCCTCCTCCCCCGCATCTTCCTCCTTCATTTTATGCTTCCTCCCCCATCCCGCTCCTGGATGCTTCTGGTCCGTACCCATTAGCGGCAGCATTTCATCCGGTTCAGAGCTACCACCCTTCCCTCTACCCTCCTCCTCACCCAGCAGTCGTGCCTTTACAGGTGCTACTCTAGGTTGGCATTTTCCAAGAGAAGTTCCACGCCATTGCCTAAATACCACATCCAGGGTGAAATTTGGGGGGATTTTAAGGAGAGCGCAATCGGAAAACAAAGCCAATCTTTCTTCCTGCAGAGCCTCTTGCCGTCTTTACTCTACAGCACTGACGCACATGTCTGGGAAAAAAATAAATAAATAAATAAAAGCTGGCTAATTATCCTCATCAGCCGCAATCCCGCTCTAAATGAGCCTCAGGTGTGCAGCCTGTGGGATCGTGGCGTGAATACACAGCTGGGCTCGTTTCCCTCGGCAGAAATCAGCCGACGCTCCCGTTTTGCATTTCAAACTTATGATTTGCTTCTACAGTGAAATTTGGTGCCGTTGAAACGGGGGAAAAGTTCAGCCTTACATTCTTTCAGATATCTTCGGTCTGTGATCAGAAACACGCTGTTTGCTTGGCTGGGGCTTATGTTTCTTCCCTGAGAGGCTCTATTTCAGCTTGTTGCTGTCAATGGCCATGTCAAACTAAGGGAGATCTTCAAATACCATAAATATCCGGCCAGCAAAGCCTCTTTAGTGTTTTTTGGGAGTAACAGTACACTGCAAAAGTATCCATATCACGTGAACGGTTTTACCTTTGTCACCTTTTGTCAGATTTTAAAAACAAGCTGTATTTTATTGGGATTAGACCAATACAAAATAATTGAAAAACACATGGAAAGATGATACACAATTTTTAAAATTCTACCGACAGTGACTTTCTTCCATAAGGACCCGATTTGTATAGTGCTCAAATAATATTTGTCTGATCAACAAATTCCCCCACCTGAGCTATAGATCTCAGCAGCTCCCCCAGAGTTACCTTGGGGCTCTCTGCTGCTCTGATTACTGGGTTGCCAGTTTAAGTGGAGGGTCATGTAGGCCTGTAGTCTTGCAACACATGGATTGAGCTATGTTCTGGTAGAGGTGCACCCTGGTTGCCTCTTGTTCTCTTATGTTTTCTAACGAACATCTGAGGCCTTCAAAGAACAGCTAGAGATTACATTGCATACAGGCTGATTCTGCTTACCCAACCAGTTGATTCTGAAGGCAACTGGCTGCACTGGATTTCATCAACATCAGAGTAAAGGAGTAGGAATACTAATGGAGGTCACATTCTTTAGATTTATAATACTTAGAAAACAAAAAAAACCTCTTTTTTTTCCAGTTCAATGGGTGTAATACATTGTGTTGGTCCAACACCTAAAATCTAATCACAAAACACAAATGTTTGTGGCTGTAAGGTAACAAAATGTGAAATTTATTGGTATATATTTTTGGGGCATTAAATATTTTTATACCTCCAGTACAAACATTAAAGCATTCTTGAAGCTAAAAATCTACAAATCTGTCATAACGTACCACCAGCTTCTATTGACACATCTGTGGTCAAAATGAATCCGGGGTGGTTTGGGTGGAAACGTCAGATGAAGAAGAAAATGCATTTGATAGAAGAGATGATATCTCTGCTTCCACTGCAGGAGTTTCTTGAAATTGACCACTCTGCCAGACTATGCTGAATATGTTAAATCAGTGAAGAGCTATTCAGTTAGAATAGTAATAGGCAGATAAAACGCGAATTCTAGCAGCCAAAAGGAGAAGCAGGAAATGGAAGAGCAATTATTCAGAGTCTTTTAGGGGAACTTACAGAAAGCATGAGACAGAAAGGCAAAAAGGTTTCTGCTCCTCAGTAGGTTACAAAAGAACCAATATACATATGAGCAACATTCTCCTGGGTTTCATTTACAAGGAAATACAGTGGCTGGAAGCAGGATTCCTGCATCTTGACACATTAAACTACAAACTTCAGTGTGTTTTTTGTGATATCATCTGGACAACACGCAGTAGGACAACATGAAGTAGTGGATGATTACGACACGTAATTTTCATTTTAAATAATGTGTGTATTGTTATTCATGGACCTTTTAATCTGACACCCCTAGATAAAATTCAATGCTGCCACTTCTCCTCGGAAACCGCACAATGAAAAGCATCCACCTGTGTGTAATGTAATCTCTGCATAAATATCAGCTGCTCTGTGAAGGCATGACAAACCTGACAAAATGTGGAAAAGTTCACGGGTTATGAATATCAAAAACCTTACCAGGGCTGGACCAGACCCAAGCAGGAAGCTGACTAAAATGACTCTCAGGCTGGTTATGTGGCGTTGCTGCAGTTTGAGTTGCACAAGTTTTATACAAGATAAAGGTGGGCATCGGTGAAAAGGTAAGACAGAAAAGAGCTACAGAGTACAGTATCAAAGAACAGATAAGCACATCATCTAATGTCTTTAATAGAGCATTCCTGAATGTGTTTACAGCAGATATCGACACAGCAAAAAGGATCGGCTTTACAATTAGAACGACTCATTACATTTCTATAGATCTTGCATACACAATAAAGCTGAGCCCACTGAGGCCTTTTATTAGACTACAGTCCTTGTCCCAGAAAATGAACAGAGAAAGGCATGTGATTTACATCGAAGGCATGGTCATTTATAATTTTTTTTAATAAAGTTACGAACACAAGTTTTGACAGTGACACAAATGGGTGATTTTCAGACTGAACCATTTTGATTCTTAGGTATTCAAAAGAATGATTAGAACACAGCCTCAGTTCAGATTTGTAGATTGATATTTGCACTGCTGACTCTGATGTGCTGGTTGTCAGCTTCATCTATTTTTAATTTTATTGATGTATTTGACAGGGACAGTGTTCATTAATTAGCATTGCTGCAAATGCTCCAGAATTAGCCAAAAGGCCATTTTTCATCTGTTGTCAGCTGGACAGATCTTAAAATTGCCTACCTAAAAACACAACAGTAAGAATTTTACAGTGAACAATACAAATATAAAAAGAAATGAAACAGATATAACTCTTCAAATCTTGTTGACAAATACAGAGTCCATGTTCGCTAGACTACAAATTTAAAAAAAATAAAATAAAACATTACAATAAAAATAATTATACTATATATAAACACAGCAGAAACACAAGTGACAGCATGGTTTGGTTTATGGAAGACACATTCTATTAATGCTGACATGTCTCATATGTTATGGGCCAGTTTTTTAGATGCTTTTTGAAAAGAGTGTATGTTGTAACTTCTGGGCCAGATCCTGGTTAATGGTGACCCATTCTGCAGTCACCATCAGTTAATTTTAGTTTGTTGGTGTCTGTTACTCCATCTGCTTTTTGAGAATTGACTACAGTTAGTCAATGGGGTTTTGATTCAGGGACCCATGTTGATCATTTTAAAGTACTGATGTCTGAACCACTTTATCATTTGGTTATGCATGACTACATCAGACTGGAAAGTAAACACATCCCCAAAATCTACCTGGATTTGTGGGAAGAAATTGCTTTCAGAAGATGTTCTTAGCACCACGTTTATTCAGGGAAGTGTTCCTGGGTAGAAGTCACAGGAAGCCAATTTCATGTCACAGCCCCAAGCATGAGCTGCGTCATGATACATATGTCATCATGGGAATGAGTGACACTAAACACATGGTAGTGGTCACCTTTTTTCTTTTTCTCAAATCAAAGGTTTCATGATTGCCTCAAGGAGTCCGATAATTATTAGCCAGATTAATCAGAAAGCAGGCCATGCCACCAGTTTCACCTTCAGTTTCCTACCTTCGGCATCCTGAGGTGAGTGAACCTTCAGTGGTGCAGACAGAGCATTTGCAGAGAGTGTTTCATGAGAGCAATTAGAGAATGTTTAAACATCCAAAAAGTCTCTTTCATGCAACAGTGTTAAATGTTTTGGAAGGCACTACTGAGTCGTTATTGGTCTAAGATAGTATATCTTCCTATGACACCTAAATGCAACATAGATATTTCATGGTGTGACAGGGGTACAACAGTAAGTCTGCTGATTGAATTGACAGAGATATTTCAACTAGAGTTTCTAATACAGACACAAAGTTATATGATATTTTTTGCCAGGGCATAAATACAGCGAATATGGGTTTTAAATCTAAAGGCAATTTGAAGAGCCACCATAAAAACTGAACCCCCAAAGTTTGCAGACACATTTGTGTCACTGCCAAATGTTTTTATGATGACTGTCGGTGGCAACGCAAACCCTTTAACCTTGATTTTATTAAACCTTTTCCATGTTGACCTATTGCCTCAAACATCAAAACGGATGACAAACAGATTTAGCTGGCGGCTGGCAACAGCATGAACTCTGTTTCTGTTGTTGTTGGAAAGCCTCTGATGTTGCAGGCTTCTTTTTCTGCTGTGTATCTGCTGCTGTTACTTCCGTGTCAAAGCCTCAGGCAGAAACTGTGGAGTGTGCTTTGACCACCCACCCACCACTGAGTCCAATTGAACACATCCAGGAGTAATTCATCTTTCGACCACATTATCCAGGTCTGTTAGAGGTACAAGCATGAAAGGCTATCTCTGCAGGGCAACACGTTGTAACACTTTACTAATATAGAATAAGATATGATTGAGAGGGGTTACTATTGCATTGCACTTTAAAAAATATGCTGCGTTCTCTTTAAATACCAGATGCAGAAGGTGTTACAAATTAAGATGGCAATGTAATTTGAAGCAGCTGTAATGAAGAATAATAAGGAAGAGACAGTCTCTTAATATCTCTACAACATAAAGCCCACATCCCTGGTATGTGAATTTTGAGATATAAGCAGATTTAGTCTACATGAACCAAGCAAAAACATTTTCATAGATCCACCATAAATTAGGATTTGACTCAACTTTTTGAATTGTTCAGTACCCTTCTCTTAGCATAGTTTTGATGCAAATAAAAAAGTATAACATTTACACCAGCTGATAGGTGTCTTACAGCTTTTAAAATACTAAAGATATGACAAGACATAAAGGTCCATTTCTTTTTCTTTCTTTTTTTTGGTCACTGGGCAATATGTACTGGAGGAGGAGCCATATTTAATGTGCCACCACATAATGAGCAGGATGGTAACAGAGGTAAGAAAAAGCTCTCTTATTAGAGACCTGCAGCAAATAGTGACATATTGGGGCCCCTAAGTCTTCATGACAACCAACGTGACAACTGGTTGTTTAGGAGGGATGCCAGAAATTTCCTACCATCACAAGCATAGCTGTGTGGAGTTTGCCAAATGCTACAGGGACTTTGACGGGAACCATAGGCTTCGTTCATGTGTAATTAAGTTTGAACTTTCACCAACAAATTCTCCAAATGTTTGTGGCAAGAAACAATGGATCAATGTGTGTAAAAGCATGTCACCCCCATTGTTAAGTATGCTGGGGGACCTATATTGGCATGGACCTGCTTTTCTTCCAAAGGCCCTGGGAACCTTGTCACGGTGTGTGCCATTACCAACTCTTAGACATAAAGGAGATTTCAAATAAAAATGTGCCTGACTTTAACAGTACACTGCAAAACGGGTCATCATTGGGTCTCTCAGCAAGATATTGATCTAAGAACTATGGCCAAACCAAACAGAAATAGTTCAGATAAAAAAAAATCAACCTTCTTCCATGTTCATCTTAGCCCCTGGACCTAAATACCATTTGAAGGGAAGAGAACCCAGAACTCTGGAGGATTGAAAACGATCTTGCAAAAATCCTCTATTTGCTCCAACCTTGAAGAGGTAAATGTGAAGGACTAAACACTGTCCTATTAGCAATAGTAACAAGGATTTTATTTTCCACATTTAAGACACATACTTAAATTAATTGTTGAATTTTCCTAAATTGTTCATTGAGTGCTTACAGGGATGCCAATAAATTTGGTTGCTGCTTCATTTCTCATTAAAATTACAAACTGCTTTATAGTGAAAAACAATGTGGAAAAAAAACCCAGCAGGAAAATCACTGAAGGCTTTTACCTTGAGTTGCGTTTTGAACAAACTACCACAGTCAACACAAGATAAAAAACAACAACAAATACGAGATCCATAGACGAGATGCAACAGCTTGAAAGAAACGATCCCCATGGGATTTAAATCAGTTGTAGGAAGCCCTTAACGATCGCTGGTTAGAGGACCTGAAGGTCAGAGCTTAATTGTAAGGCTTCAACAGGTCAGAAATAATCTGAAGCATTGACCATGCAAAGCTATAGAAGTTAAATGAATTCCAACAACAGCTGGCAACGAGCAAAGAGACAATAAATCAGGAGTCATGGGACGTTCTTGCTGCTTCAGGTCACCTTTTTTACAAAATGGTGAGGCCAACTGGATGTAGGGAAACTGGTCGTTATGGTGGCGAGTGGAATCTGTATTAATCTGCAGGATGAACGATAAGCCGTATCCATGGCAGAAGTTCATTTTGTTTAAACTCTCCAAGGACATATAAAAAGGTTTTGAAATTAGATATATGTAACAATTTTATGGTGAGCTACGTATTTTTTAAATACTGAGGAGAGTAATAGGTAAAGCACAGTATGTAGCTCTTGTTTCTAACAGACTATATTGTTTTACTAACAACAAAAATATACTACAGCCCGGGGGTTCTCCAACGCCTAAAAACCAGTTACACCTTAGTGAATACTAGGGTTTCCAAGTAGAACTATAGTAAAAAAAACTCTTAAACTATTAAGACAAGTGTTGTATTATTCTGTTTTTAACTTTAACTCATTTTTACTCAGAAATCAACATTTTTGAGTTCCACGTAAAAGAAAGCGAGTCAAAAATCTTTATGGTCGTTATGTGTTAACGTAATGACATTTTTGCTAAGGCAGACACCGGCTCATAATGCACTCAAATTGCACATAACACACAGACGCAACAGGACATGATCTTCTCAAACTTTTTATTTTATCTGTAGAGCCCTGAATCCAAAGTTCCACATGTAGGCTTCTCACAAATCTTAAATCAAACCTTAAAATCAAACATGGGTGCAGTGTGGTTAAGTCTTTATTTGTACTTTTCCGGTGTCTCAATACATTTTTCACACATATAAAGTACTGTGACAAATCCTCTAATGAACATATTCCTAAACAGAAATTCTTAGCTAGTATTACTGATAGTGGTGTTGTCTCTCAGCACAGCAATATCATGTCCGACTAGCAGCTGGTACTTGTTTAGTTGGATTTGGTGCCATTCCCAGATCCGTGTTACTACTCGATAGAGAAATAAGTTGCCGCCAGCAAATGTTCTCAGTTCCCTGTAGTCTGCTTCGGCTTAGACAGGATATTCTCAAAATGCTCTCCACTAAACTCCGTATATGAGTGGTTACAGTAAACCTAAAGGCATCTGCAGTAGTTACGACCTGCAGTAGATGTGCCACGGTATGGAAAGCATGCTTACAGCTCCTTCCTACACGCCCAGGGATGTTTTATATGGGTCTGAAAATGAAGTGCGGTTAAGACGCTTTGATCTGATAAACCGCTCCGGCGTCTGACCTTTACACTCAGCATTTCACACGGTTGATTTTCTGCCACCCTGGTCAGTTTACAATATCCCAAAGTGACGGACTGTTTAGACAGAAACGCACGGTAATTGATTTGGCTCGGCACGTGACGTATTCGACCTGGCGCGGCGTCCCAGAGCGATTCCGAGTAGCCATGAAATGCAGGGATATGGGAAGGTTTGATTGTCAGGTAATCATAGGGTAAAACAGCTCCCTGCCATGCCTTGGTATTAGGCTGAGACAGGACACATCAAGTGCTGGAAGTTCACTCCATTTTCCTTACGAAAATAAACGTACTACCACTCTTGTTTTTACTAAAAACCTGTTATTTCAATGATAATTATCTCTGCTATATGTTACAAAGAAGATTATCCGTGACGCATGTTGGCAGCTGAAAATAACGGAGGGAGAGACGGAGGGAAAAGCAGAGGAACTCCCACACCTTCCTTGCGCATAGCTGTTTTCCATCCACTGACATTTTCTCCCACTCCTCTCAAGTTGAACATCTGGTTAAGATTGCTTTGGGGCATCGGCGGCAGCGCCTATCCTTCTCACCGGCTATAGATTATTCCGGTGCAAACAAACAAAGCAAACAATAATGTGCATTAAAATTCATCCGGCAGAAGCAGCTGTGGGCGGATCGCTGCGCGAACTTGATAAAAGAAGGCAAGCCGTGCAGAAATGTGGACACATGGTGTTGTTTGATGACCACAGCTGTCCCCACCGATGCCCACTCTGTGCCAACCCCCCGAGGTCATCAAAAAGTAACCGCCTTCTCCTCACAGATCATCTCTGCAGGGTGGGGCCCGACCCAGCAGAGTAGCTGATGAACCATGGTGTTACATAAAACTTCTCCTTGCAGCGTTGAGCGCAGGAAAGCATGCGTGAACCAGAATGAGTGCACAACAAGAGAGGTTTTTAAACTTAATGTTTTCTATGAACATAGGTCTTACTTATTACTGTGATGAACCGTGTACATTAGAGAACAACAAAGCTGTTATTAGATGTATTTTTGTAGCGAATCCTCAGTTGAATGAGGCTGTTTTTGTATCATGTTCTCCTATTTTAGCTAGTAAACAAAGCGCACACTAACTTAATCCGTCCTCTTGTTCATGCCGTTGTACATATTCTTTTAGGTTCTTGTCAAGTAAATGATGTAAAAAAAAAAAAAAAAGGAGCTTTTTTTTCTAATTTTGTGAAATAGAAATGTGTTGAAATCTGTCAAACAAATATTTACCAGATTCTTTTTGTTTGTTAAGGGATGTCATTAAACCTGTAAACATAAATGCTGTCCCTGCTATTATATTAGAGCTAGTGAATCTAGTCTGACAGTTTGAATAAATCTTTAAGGCTCGATATCACAACGTGTCTGTATTTTTTTTATTTGAGCACTATATAGACATTATTATAAATACTATACATATATTAAACATTATTATATACAGTTCATATATTGTATCACTTGCAAGTATATGTGCAATATATACTTGCAATTCATATATTACATTACTTATTGGGTGACTTGCCTTTACTCACACATGACCTTTAATCACATTTCCCACCCTTTACAGCTACAAAAGCTGTTTTGGGAATGCCATCTAGAAACATTTTGATTTAAGTTTTCGACCTTTCTTTTAGGAGAGCAATGAGGTCAGACACTGATGTTGGATGAGATGGCCCGGCTCACATTCTCCCCTCTGATTTATCACAAAGGTATTGTATTGGGTGCAGGTCAGGACCCAAGTTTGAAAAAGACAAGATAAAATGAGAATTCCTTAATTGTCCCGCAATGGGGAAATTCTGGTGTGACAGTGGCAAACGCGCAGACAGTTACAATTATTAGCAATGAAAACAAGAGCAAAGAGGAACAAACCAGTCTAACCTAAAACTAGCTCTAAAGAAACGACAAGAGCAGAAGATAAAAAGTAATATTCAGATTAAATATTGCACAGTGGAAAATATTTAACAGTGGAAAAGACTCCAGCCTATTTACATTACACACCACAATAAAATATGTAATGTGCTTGTTGGTGCAGCGGCATCCCTGGCTAAGGTGTGTGCAAAAAAAAAAGTATAAACAATTAATGGTGGGATCAGAACCTGTGCAACCGTTAGCATGATGTAAACGGTTACTGAGTCTGTTGTGAGCAGCAGAGATTATGAGTCTGACTGCAGCCAGGAGGAACGACCTGCGGAAGCGCTCCTTAGAGCATCTGGGATTCAGCAGTCTGTCACTGAAAGAGCTCTCCTGCTCTGCAACAGCTCCATGCATGGAGTGGGAGACATTGTCCATCAGGGATGTGATTTTTCTCACAGTCCTTTTGTCTCCCACCACCTGCACTGGGTCCAGGGTGCATCCCAGGCCAGAGCTGGACCTCCTAATGAATATGTCCAGCTGCTTCCTCTCACCTACTGACAAGCTGCTGCCCCCAACAAACCACAATGCCATTGTCAATTTATTCACTTAGTGAACAGGGGGCTCAATACTGTGTGGAAACACTGTGACACTGTGTGTCACAACAGCCTACTGCCTCCTTGTGCTGGTCAACAGGTCGGCTACACGGTGCTGAGGGATTTCTGTCAATCATTCAGTCAGTATTTGTTGTAAAACACCCATTGTCCTTGTGCTGACCACTGTGGCACAAACAGCATGCCAAACTCATCCAACAAGTGTTCAATAGAGTTTGGGTCAGGACTGCAGGGAGTTCATCCTATCAAGGACCAGACAGGAAACCTGAAAATTCAGCCAGACACGGAGAAGCATTAAGAGGTTTAATAAAACAGAAACCTGGTCACAGTCAGAACAGGCTGCTGTAAATACCGAGGCAGTATCAGGCAGGATGGCAAAAGCTTGATCACAGTCCAGGGAACAGGCTTGGGTCATGCACAACAGAGCAGAGACAGGCAGACAAAACCGTGGGGCAAGCCAAAGTTCATTAATCGTAGGACTAATCTAGGTTGTGGTCCAGAAATGAGAAGCTTGGTAGAGTTCAGACTAGGGCAAGGCAAGATAGAGAAATCCAAAATACCTGATGGAGGTTGTAGCAAAGCAGGCAGGCATGAAAAGGACCGGTGGACATCTACTTGCTGTTATCTTTCAGTAATCTGCTGCTGTCCTGCTATGAGCTTTTAAGGCAAGGTAAGGTAAAGTTATTTGTACAGCACATTTCAGTACAGAGAAAATGCAAAGTGCTTTACATGATTAAAATATAGGAAAATAAAACAGAATAAAAGCAAGTAGGAATTAAATGTAGAAACAAAATAGAACATGGGAGAATAGAAACTTAAAGCAAATATTAAAAACAGTTGGACTACAAAGTTGAACTAATGATGTTTCAGTAAATCAGTTTAACTAGAACAGTAGAAGGCAATCCTAAACAAATGTGTTTTTAATCTTGATTTAAAGGAACTCAGGCTTTCAGCAGTTTTACAGATTTCTGGAAGTTTGTTCCAGATCAGTGGAGAACAGAAACTAAACGTTGCCCTGTTTAATTAAGGAGCAGCAAACAGGGCATAATTGCAGCCAAGCAGTGAAGAAGGCTCAGAGGAGTGGTGGATGAAGCTGATTACAACATAGCATGGGAGAAGTGGCAGGATCAAGAGCGCAGATGAGCCAGATCATGACAAAACCCTGCTCTGTAGGGGCTACCATTGACATCTTGAAGGATTCAGAGTGGACATTTCACATTGCCACTGGAATGCTCTCATCTTGATATCTTTCTGCACTAACATGATGTAACCCTTTGCAGCTATAACTCTTTAGGGAATGTTTTTCACAAGGTTTAGGAGTTTATTTATAAGCATTTCTGATCCTTGATCAAGATGCACAATTGTGAGAATGGACACAGATATACGACGGGTTGACCTGCCTTACAGGCTGCTCTAGTTCATCCCAAATGTGTTCTGTCGGAATCAACCACCCAAAAAAGGTTGCCACTAGATTGGGAGCATACAATTGTCCAATATGTCTTGAGGTTCTTAAGCTTTTAAGAGTCCAGCCCCACACTATAAAAACCCAAACTTTAAACTTGACAATGCAGGCAAGCAAGTAGAGTGTTTCCTGTCCACTTCCCATCCCAGACTTCTCCAATGGCTCGCTAGACAGCGAGACACGATTGGTCACTTCAGAGAACATTTCTGTGTGCTGTGGCCCTCAGCATCTGCTCACCCCGCTCTGTTCTTTTACACGGCCTACCACTTTTTGACCGAGCTTCTGTCAATCCCAATCACTTCCACATTGTTTGTATGCATGAAATAATTAGTAGCAAAGACATTTCACACAGGTCGCCACACAGTAATTCAACGAACTCTGAAAAGCGTCCCATTTCACGAATGTTTGGAGAATCAGTCTCCATATATATATATATATATATATATATATATATATATATATATATATATATATATATATATATATATATATATATATATATATATATATATTGTCATGGAAGACATTGGAACACCTAAATCCAATGAAATCTGAATCAGCTAAAGGTGGTATTGGCAGGTCAAAGCTTTACAACCAGCAGAAATTGAACAGAAACCATACATTTTTAGTGTGTGAAATAAACTGAGAGACTGTCATAATGCCCACAAACCATTTGAGGCGACCAGATAGAAAACAGCCTTAATGAACAGCATGGCAATAAACCGAAAGCAATGTATGGAAGGAAATAAAAAAAACTAATTGCATATCCAGAGCAATGAACTAAATAGTAGAAGAGCTATTAAGAATATAAAGTCTCAGTATTAATCTTGTACAAGTCCATTTGCACTCTAAGGAGCTGGTGGCTAACAAAGAAGAAGTAAGCAACAGAAAGAGAACTCAGAGCTGTGTCAGAAATGTTGACTCATTCACTTTCTAAATGAGAGCAGCGGTACTTCGTTGTTGGCAGTCAAGATCACAATCCTGAATCTAAGGTGATGGACAGC
This sequence comes from Fundulus heteroclitus, assembly GCF_011125445.2. Classification (NCBI taxonomy): domain Eukaryota; kingdom Metazoa; phylum Chordata; class Actinopteri; order Cyprinodontiformes; family Fundulidae; genus Fundulus; species Fundulus heteroclitus. The sequence continues at coordinate 40,073,460 of NC_046382.1, forward strand.
TTGATTTTGCTGTTATTGCCTGAAAACCATGTGTCACTTTCATTACTTTTCTTCATAGCACTGAGCTTGACACTTTTTCATTTTCCTATATCTTGTCATACAAGCATGGAGTACAGCTCCATATTATAACCTTTAGTATATAAAGTTAAAGAATAGTTTTAGTGTGAAGCTTTACAACATCAAAACAAAGAATTGCTTTCAAAGTAGAATTATTTGTGCAAATAATTGAAAAACAGTTGGTTGATACGTGGCAGACTTTTATACTTGTGATTTATCTTGTATCTGTAACAAATTAACAGACAACCCAGGTTTTAGTACAAAAGAGCCACACTTAAGGCTCGCACATACTTGCGTACTTTTACAGGTACACACAGAGCTTTATTTTTACCACCATGTATGTGGTCTCACACCACAAACTGCTCTCATTGAAGGGTTATATATGTTACCGAGCTTGATACACAGAGTTGCTCCAAGCAGGCGGTCACAGCCACTGTGTCCGCCGCACTGACAGGTGTGTGGCGGGTGCCTGCTGAAGAAGAAAAGGCTTTAGGTGCACAAATAGTTCATCACACATGCCATCATGCATTCCCCTGCTTCGCCCCACTGGCAGAAAGTTTGGGAAATGTAGGAATTTGTCGATAGAAATATAGGCAATAGGTGCGCTTGACTACAAAGGGTAAAATATCCGTGGACTGTACTAGCATTTTCCAGCATAAAGGTGTACAAATATTATCCACTATAGATCACCAAAGCTAAACTGATTGCGGATAAAAGTGCAATGCAAAAAAATTCAGCTAAAGAAACAAAATGTTTCTTTGCTGAATTTACAGATTATTTCAAAACTACAGACAAAAAGAGAAGCAAGCTTAGCTGCTGAAAAAGAGGAGAGAGGATTAAAATGTACATATTTCCTTTGGTTGAATAGAGGCTTGCTCTGGGACTGTGTGTGTGTGTGTGTGTGTGTGTGTGTGTGTGTGTGTGTGTGTGTGTGTGTGTGTGTGTGTGTGTGTGTGTGTGTGTGTGTGTGTGTGTGTGTGTGTGTGTGTGTGTGTGTGTGTCCAGAGGGAAGTTCGACAGCTGGGACCATCATGTTCAATGACTAAAATAGCGTCAAAATTCAACATGTCCAACACCTGGGGCTATGCGAGTCTATGGAGTGTTTCTCTGAACTTGTGTGCGTGTGTGAGTGCATGTGTGTGTGTGTGTGTGTGCGTGCAATTTTGAGGTATGGAAAGAATATATTCGGTGAGCGTGACGGATCAAGTGCAGTACAGAATCAGCCATTCTCAGCAATTTACTTCGATGACCTTTAAAAACCAACAAAAAAAAAAACCTTTCTCATGTTAAAACTGGATTGTTTTGAAAATGGTATCAAAAACCATGTGTGATTCTCGCCACGTCTCTTATGGAGAGGGAGGGGGGTTGATGGATGTTTTAGTACAGGAAATTGCTGAAAGGTTTAATGAACATCTTAGTGCATCAGCAGTCTGGTAAAATTGTTGCTACAACCACTGAAATCACTTAAGAATGTGTTGAGGAAACCTCAGCGTTGCCTCTTTGTTTACATTGACTGAAGCAAAGAGACATAGCTCCTTAAAACCAGGCCCATTAATGAGTCATTGTGGCAGCTGTTGCTCACTTTAGACAGAGGTAAAACAAAGCTTGATGTAAAAATGTATGAATCATTTGTTTGGTGAGACACTGAATAACTTCATTGCGATTTCTCTATCAGAAGCTCGACAGTAGAATTGCCTCTGGAGACAAATAGAACTGGGAAAACTGAAAAGCAAATGTTAGTTTTTTTTATGAATAAAAAAAACATTCATTTCCTTATATTATGTTCTGTTTAGTCTTAGACACATACTGAAAGTTGAACAAAAGCCTTTTTTCCTGGAAGTATTAAAGGTAAACTATTCCTCTATGCATACCAAGATAAATCACAGAGAACATTTTTGCATTTTCCACAAAAATAATTTCAACAGCCAAAATTTCTCAGTGCAGTGAACTTGAGAAAACCCATGCAAATGTATGAGAACTCTGCATATTAACAAAGCAACTTTATCAATTTGACAACCCTGCTGATGCAAGCAAATGTAATCCTGTACAACAGAGCAATTGAACACAGACTCAACTAAAAGGTGCTTGCTCCACAGCAACAGACTTAGTGTGCCACTTTGTGTGTCCTCCAATACACTCTTGCTGCCTTTTGGACTGTTTGTGTGTGCTTCCTTTTTTGGATTAGAGGTTGTGACAATGGCCGTCTGTTGGATGTAATGCTTGTGCCGGATACAACTGATACAAAATGTAATTAAATGTGTTCTCATTTTGTTTAAGTTTTAAGAATATGGCACAACTACAAAACTACCAAGACTTGAATGTCAAGTTAAACTGACAGGCCAGGGAGTGGGAGCAGACCAAAGGTAACTTTGGATGAGCTACAGAGATCTACAGCGCAGGTGGGATAATACGTCAAAAGGACAACTAGCTGCGCATTGCACAAACCCCTCCTTTGGGGATGGTGGCAAAAAAACAAAATAACATACAAACAAACAAAAAAAGGCCAGAGGCCTATTTCACAAAACCAAGATAGTGGATTAAACCGGGACTTTCCAGATACCCTGGCTGAGTTAAGCCTGGACTCTGTTTCACAAATGGGTTTTGTCAGTAATTCTGTTTACTTATCTGAGTATCTGACTTATCACTCTGCATTAAAATACCACTGAGAGTCAAGTACTATAATTATTTTAAAATTATGATGGTAACCTAGACATTTATTATCTTTATTATTATTATCCATCTGGACATTACTACAATTGTGTTTTGAAGACTACTGTTGTTCTGAGTTTGATAGAAAGGCCTTTAAGACTATTGCACGTGTTGAGGGAATTAGAATGGCTGATAAAGAAGCAAAGGTGTGATCCATAAAGTCTGGTGTTACACAATTTTTCATGAAATTCTGCAACTCTAGGGGGCGTTTTTTTATTTACTCCTCCAGAAAAAACATTTCCCTTCAAGTGCACAAACCACGCATCTCACAGCCCGAAAAGGGGGGAAAAATATACAAACCATAAGACTCAGTGACCTAACAACTATAAATGGTAAGAATGTTATGTTATTTGATATATGTTTAATCATCCATCCATCCATCCATTTTCCAAACCGCTTTATCCCTCATGGGGTCGCGGGGGTGCTGGTGCCTATCTCCAGCGTTCACAGGGCGATAGGCGGGGTACACCCTGGACAGGTCATATGTTTTATCATGAATATGTAATTTCATTGAATATCAAATATCTTACATTAACTAATTTGTTTTACAGTCTATGCTTAGTGATTTAAAGGCAAACAATATTTGTATTAATAATTAACAGCACTATTAAAATCTGACATGAGGTGAACATTGTTTTGCAATGTTGTCATAGATCTCATAGTGAACCTGTAGTTTAGTCTTTCGCTACCTCTGTTCAGCTTTTTCGACAGTCCTTTTCACTTCTGGCTGGTGGAGCACTTCTGCACAGAGATTATTTCTTCCCAGAAACAATCTTCACTTTGATTGCAGCAGTGGACTTAATAAGAACTGAAACTTTAGAATTATGCAAGTTTTCTTTATTTTTTCCTGTTAAACACGCAATCGGAATTGAGTTCTGCTCTGCATCTGAGTGCTTTTCTGACCAAATCATGACACACCCCGATATAAGAAGTCATGTTTGCAGTTTGTAACAAGCCATGTGGAGGGGAAAAAAACAGGGTCAAAGAATGTGCTCAAGTCAGATTAGATCTAAAAGTATATTTTTGCCCAACATGAAGGTAACATTTGCACTATGCACCCCACGGAAAACACCATCCAGACATGGTGGTGGAGTCATGGGTTGGCGAGTTGCTAGAAGTAAATACAGGGCCACTGGAGGAAGACTGAAAACTGTCAGAGGCTGCACAGACTTAGGTAGAGGTTTACCTTCCAGTGGAAATACAGGCCTATACATAAATCCAGAGCTGCAATTCAGTTGTTTAGATCAGGAGTTTCTAATCTAGGTTCTTTGGGACCCCTGTCCTGCATGCTTTTGGTGTCTCCTTGCTGCCACATGCCTGACTTAGGTGCATAGATGATCAAGAGGCTTCTGCAGGACTTGATGACATGCAGAGGAGATCATGTAATCATTTAAATCAGGCGAGCTGAAACAGAGACACGTCTAAAACATGGAGGACAGGGGTTGGGAACCACTGGTTAAAGATTAAAGGATATTTATGCATTAGAATAGCCCAGTTAAAGCCTGACCTAAATGCAACTGCAAATCTTTGGCAACACTTGAGAAATTGATGTTCACAGATGGTCTTCCTCAAATCCAGTGTAACTTGCATTGCTTTACAAAAAAAGAACGGGGAGATATTTCAGTCTCTCAATGTGCAACGCTAATGGAGACATACCCTTAAATTCTGGCTGGATAAAGACGTCTGAAAAATGTGTGTTACGGTCTGGGCCAATGTAGAGGGTTCTGAGAGGAGACTTGTTTCCTTGTGCCTCTCCTGCCTCTGTCCCTGTATCAGGTGTTCCTGTTCCTACCTGTCTAATTAGCACAGACATAAAGATGGCTGGCTTGCAGAGGTGCGGTAGCTCCTGCTCCAGATGTATAGCTCTTACTCCAGACTGCTCCTCCATGCTTCAGGAGGAGCGTGAGACCCATCTCCTGTCACCACAACATGGACTTTTGGTTTGTTGGTTTGTTTGATTGCTCTACACCTCCATTCACCAAACACACAACACCTGCACATTCATACCGATCTATACATATATGTTAATTCTTTGAATAAATATTGTTAATGCTTGATGTTGCGTTGTCTCCTCTCTTTTTGTTGCTACGCGTGAGCCAGAATAGTAACACATGTCATTCCAACATTTAGCCAAAAGGAATAATTTTGTTAACCTTGACTAGCCCAAAATGAGTAAAAATGTCTATTTTCAAAGGTATATCCTCATCTTATTTTCACAAAACCCAGACTTTTTTTTTTTAACTCTGTGTAATCTAAAGCGATATGTTTTTGTTTACCTTAAACTGGAATGAAATGTAACTGTCATTCAGATAGTTATGCAACTAACTCCAAAACATTAACAAAACGGTACCATCTGAGATGTAAATGAAGTACTTAAAACAGATTGATGAGCTGTATAATTATATAAAAGTGTACACTTCATCTTACACAGCTCTGACAATTGGCAACACTTGAAGCATCAAACAACAGAAAAAAAATCATCCAAAGCATCCTCACTATGGGGAGTGAGACAAATGGAAGAGGAAGCGCTTTACAAGAGTTCACCAAAATACAGAGTGACAAGCCAGATTTCTTCTGAGACATTGTCCTTTCAACTGATGAGACAAAATTAAGGCCTTTTGTCACATCAAGTCATAACAGCTCTGTGTTAAGACGAGAAAAAAGAGCTTGCAGAAAGAGGCAGGAACCCTAGTGTGACACATGAAGGCCCCACAGCTGTGTTACAGGCTTGCTTGTTGAGAATCTGCAGGTCATAGCTCCTCCAACAACATAATCAACAAAAAAATAGACATTTGAAAGAAACAAAAGTGGATGAGAGCAAAACTGTGGAATGTTCTGATTACTTGCATTCTGGATAACATACCAATCAAACTTGAGTGAAGTGGGATGGTTTACTTTAGAAGAGCACTAGTGGTCGACTGCTGTTGAAGAGGAAAGCTGGTTGACAGTCTTAATTTTACATATCTAACATATGACTGACCATTAAGAAGCCATTTTTCTACTATGGGGTGGTCTTTGTGAAGAATGGGATCATAATTTACAAATAAACCAAAGAATTTTGATTTATCACAACCAAAAAAAAAACAGAACCAGTCATTATACAACAAGGACCTTAACGTAAGCTTGAAAACAATATGTAGTTTCTTAGTACAGCTAAACATCTTTTTTAATGTTTATTTTTTAATTTCTAAAAAAAAAAAAAATGGTTGTGGACAGTATTAGTGGGTAGTCATTGTCTTTTACTGCAGATTAATGAAAGGGTAGCTCACCCCCAGATTGACTTTTTTGCTAATAAACTGCATACATGGATGCCTTACTGTGCTGTCTATATGCCCCAATCATTGTTTTGACGATATACAGCACATTTGTTGAACTCCTGCTTTTTTGTTTAAAACTGTCTGTGTGGTGCCCTCCTCATGTTGAGTTGCTATGCAATTACACCTGTTTGATTATAAAGATTATTATTAATTATAATTGACGATTATAATTTAATAATATGGTATTCAAAATCAAAGGATAGCGATAACAAAAATGACTTCAAATGTTTGTGATCAAGGGCTATAAGCTTGTAATGATTAGCAATAACAATTGGCTTATTAATTAGCAGTTATTAACTTATTTATACTGGAAAAGGGTTTTCTAACCAGTTGTTGACTGGGTTAGACTTGTCCAGCAATACATAGACAACCTTAATTGTAATTGCAATTGGAGTTTTGATCATTATGCCTTCATCAAAAGTCAATTAAAATGTCTCAGATTATTCAGTTACTAACTCAAAAGGAGATAATTCGGTAAGTCTTAGAGACCATTCAATTTCTGACTCAAAATAATCACACACACCTATGATTTCTCTAGTTGTTATTTAGTGAACTGATAATTCCCTGTTAGTGTAATTATTCTGCTTAATAAAATACTAGAAAATACTACTCACTACTAAATAGAACATTAAAAACAAATGAAAATAAAAGTCAATCAAAAGGGATTAATTAAGAGGTAGCAATGTATGATCACTTTACAGTTGATTAGAAATCTTATTGGCTTCAACATTGACCATCACAATCCACATGTTTTACCTCAGTCCTTTGAGGTAACAGCATTGAAAGAGTACTGGCTAAATAGCTCTGAGGCAGCAGAGCTGGTATACCAAACAGGCCTGAAGCTAGGATGGGGAACGCTTCTGGAAAAACTAGCCACTAGCAATGTTAGTTCATGCACGGTTAGCTTCTAACTCGTTCTAGTTTGGCTTCAAGGTAGCGCTCAGCTAACAATAGCTAATCAGTTAGTGTGACTTAACAACAGCCTGCAGCTTAGCCTCGGGGCTACTCAAGTTGCCATCTTGTGTGCCGCACAAGATGGCGACTATGACAACGTATGACCTCCGACCTTGCGTGCTGTGTGTAAGAAGGCGGCTCTGAGATCACAGGCTAACTCCCTAGCCTAGCGTGAGGGCGGGTTTTGGACAAAGGGCAGTAACCAGTTGAGACGAAGACTTCGAAGAGAGAGAGAGAAAGAGAAAGAGAGAGAGAGAAAGAGAGAGAGAAAAAGAGAGAGAGCAAAGAAGTTTGAAAGAGAATTCTAACTCAGCCGATCGGCGTGACACGTTTCTCACCAAACAAAACCAAAACAGCAAAAATCACTTAGAACGTATGAACACATTGGAAATATTCAGCACAGTTTAAACAAACTCCCTTTGGAGTTCTTAAGCATTAAAACTATTCCTAATATGTTCTGCCCAGGCACAAAATACCACCTTAAGGGTGAAAAAAGAGAGAGAGAAAAAAGAAATACTTTATGTGGTGTTGCTCCAACAAAGGAGATTGATGTTTCACTGCTCAGCATCCATCGATCTCCACTGATTCTCTGGGCGGTCCTCCCACGATCCGTTTGGCCAAAACAAAAGTCACACTACGGTGACTTCCAGGGTGATAATGCATAGGTCTTTGTGTTTTTGTTTGTTTCTTTTCTAATCATTTCTGGATTTAATTATGTTAGCAAGGTCTGTCCGTCCGTCCGTCCGTCCGTCCGTCCGTCCGTCCGTCCGTCCGTCCGTCCGTCCGTCCGTCCGTCCGTCCGTCCGTCCGTCCGTACCTATTAACCTCTGAAAGCTGATAGGCCCCCCACATGACTGGCATGTCACAATACCAGGTTCCTCCTGTACAGTAGCTGGCGCTATGTAACACAAATGGTTGCAATCCACCCAACTAAAAGAAGAACTTTACAGTACATAAAAGATAATTAGAGAATAGACAAATTATTCTCAATTAAAAACTGAAGAAAGATGAGATGTGGAAGAATGGCAAGATGGTTTTATAGAATCAAAAAGGCAGGAAACAGATTTGAGCAGGGAGTTGTGACCAATGTGTGGAGTATGAAACAGTACAACTTATTATATTGGTATGTCTCAAATATAAGCATGAAAGAGGATTTAGGCTAGAATCTATAAAGATTAAATAAAGGTCTAACGTAATAGGCACATTGTAAATTAACTTGTGGAAAAATTTATATAAAAAGGAGTAATCGAATTTGACTTTTTTATGTTATGTGTATATACATACATATTGAGGGAATTTTGTTTTGATCACATATATCTATTTTGATAAGATATTAGATGTTTTTACTTTTATTTTGATCACATTTGTTTTGTTTTGATCACACATTTTGATTTTGATTGGAATTACTTTTTGTTTGACTGAATAAGAAAAAGACAAATTTCCTTGCATACATACACTCACTTGACATACGAAACCATCAAGAACCACACTCCAACCAGATGGTGGCGGTAATGCACACCTCCAGTTGTTGTTTTTTTTTTTTGTTTTGTTTTGTTTTGCCAACCTCTAAGGACCAGGGGATGGAGAATAGGAGTCAGAAAGTCTAAAAGGAATATTAGGAACAGAAGGGGAAAGAGGGGAAATTAGGATTATAAATATAAAGCTTTGTTCTGATTTTTACGAAGTTACAAAACAAATGCATAGAATATAGTAGGTGAAGGCTATAGTTTCAAACTCACGTATAGTTGGTGGTGGTATGCACCACTAATGTTTGCGATCTGAAAAAAAGAATGACTTTTGCAGCGCTTCTAGAATTGAAGATGTCAAAGATATGGGCACATAGCTGCAGCCTGAAAAAGAAAACAGAGTGTACTGATCATAAATTTGAAGAATGTGAAAATGATGTGGCTCATTGACTTGGAATAATAGTTGAAATTTGGACTGAAGATGGAAAAATGCATTCATTTTCTGAACAGACCTGCAACGTTTTTTTGGGTTTTTTTTTTTGCCCCATTCATCGATGTCTTGTGAGTAGCAACTAAACTTGACTTGGGGAACCGTGTGCGTCTTGGCTTAATGCAGTTTAAACAGAGATCCATTTATTTAAGAATGTTTTAGTAAGTAAATGCGACTAGAGTAAAGGATTTTTTTATTTCTTTTTGCCATCCTAAAAGGAAAGAGGGGTACAATTAAGAAATCCTTTTGGCTGGTGTAGTACTTTGTTTTAAACAGGCACTTGGTTTATTATGATGATGTTCTAGTTTGGTTGTTTTCTTAACTGGATCTTGTATGATAACCTTTGTTAGTTATCAAACCCAGGCATCCCTCCATTCTAGTGCACACCCTTATAGAGGGGTGGTAAGGGAATTGTTTAAGAAACAAATTCATGCTCGTAGTTTGTCACACCAGATTATTTACTCTTTAAAACGTGCACTGCTTGTGTTGGTTGAATTATCAGGTCTCCAGCTTCTGAGGGATCTTTACAGTTTTAGCCATTACCTCTCTGAAGTGCCAACCTGGAGGTAAAAGTCAGAATAACGTGTTAATGAGTTGGGTCAACAGCTATTTTAGCAAAAACTCACAGCAGCAACTGATTTTTCTGTGATTAAAACAACCTGACTTAGATCAATGTTAAATGAAACACATAAATTGGCATAAACCAACACACTAGCAATCCCATTTAATATAGGCTATATGTAATACAATTTTTATGCATAAAACTACAGATAAAGACTTACTCATAATGTTCATTAATTTAACACAAAAGATTCACATCAATCCTTCAAAGAGCCACCAAAGACAACCAACACTAGATGGTCACACACTATCTGGCAGAACGTAAATGTAACGTGCAATTCCAGTATTTTCGTTGGACGATCCGAGCTTGGGGCCGTAGTATTTGTGCTCCATGGCCGTCTACTGAGAGCATCTTGTTTGTGCCCTGCGATTTCAGATGTTCATTATTTAAACAAATGTTGGTGAGCCGCCTACAATTTCTGGGTGCCCCAAGAGGATTAACCTAAAGCGCTTGTCAGTATTTTGGCAGAAGATACATACATATATATATATATATATAAATTTAAATAAATATAATATATATATATATATATATATATATATATATATATATATATATATATATATATATATATATATATATATACAAATGTTTAGAACTGTATTTTATTGATAGGGGAATTGGTCTTTTTACAATATTCCACAGTGACATCTTGTGGGGCCAGGCACTGACTGCCCCAAATGCAGAGTCGCTACAGCAAAAGACAACAGCCTCAATATAATCTGGTAAAGTTGACATTGAGAGTAAATGGCCTTCATTTTCACAAAAAAAGTAAATAAGCAACAACTTTCAAACCACAAAAGCTGACTTAACAAAACAATGGAAGAGAAGAAATTACGTATTTTTGGTAGATACTTCACATATTCAGCTTTTCTGATGTCCTCTCTTTTAAATTTTCGTTTCACTTAGCTTCTCCATGTTTAAATGTTCTGAGCTGTGCTGTAGTGCTTGATGTCACAGAACCCACCAAGTACACGTTGATTGGCATCACTTTGATCCACGGACTGTGGATGGACTGACCAATGAGGAGAGGGTTTCTCAATTCACATTGACAGTCACAGGCAGCGTCTCTCAATGTCTCAATGTCAGCGCCGTCTGTGCAGCACAAGGGCTCTGGCAAATAGTTTAACATGAAGCAGAAGATAACCAGATGTTTTGCTTGTGCCTTCACTGCCCTGGTCCCTTTAGAGGTTAATCCGGCCCAGGTGTCAATGTATGAGGACCATCTTAGGTCCCAAAGGGGGGGTGGTTGATCCACAGTAGACACAGTGCTGTCTCGGATGGTGAGGGTGGACAGAGTAAGGTGCACTGTCTTTACTAGGCTTAGCTCCAAGTGGTTCTGGACACACCAGTGGACCAGCCAGTCGACCTGTCTTCATGCAAACTCATCACCATCCTGATTAAGCCCGAAGAACATGGTGTCATCTGCAAACTTCATGAGTTGAAGTGCAGTCAATAGTGTACAGAGAGAGAAGAGGAGAAGGGAGAGAACACACTCCTGGGGGCTGCCAGTGTTGATATTACCTGTTCGGGAGAAGATGCTCCCCAGACTCACCTGCTGCTGGTGGTTGGTCAGGAAGCTGGTGATCCCCTGGCAGGTGGAGGGTGGCACTGTGAGCTGGGTGAGCTTCTTGTGGAAGATGTCTCAAAGGATTTCATGACCACAAACATGCATTTCTTGGGGACAGGCATGATGGTAGAGTATTTAAGCCAGTGGGGACTTCACACAGTTCTAAAGACTTGTTGAATATGTTGGTGAAGATGGGGGACAGGTGGTCAGGAGGATGGGGCACATGTTTTTAACCACAGGGGGAGACACCATCAGGACACTTGAAGGCCTGACACTTGACATTTTCCTCTTTAATTTTGGCATTGGCTTGTTTTTTGTGGGTGAAAGAACATGGATTATTATTCAAAAGGTTTATTATAGCTGCCCTCTGATTCTCCTTTCATTCCATGTTTTACACGTGTTCTTTAGGTCATGTGATCTACTAAATAGTCCTGCCATTGAATGGCGTATTCGTTGTCACCCAACCAATATTATGCCGGTTTACCTCAGGAGGTCACAAACCACCATTATCAACAGTTGAGGCGTGATATGGGATTAAGTAAGCAAGTGTGATGTAGTAATATCCTACAAATTGAAGACATCTGCAGAAACAGCGGGAGTCCACAGTCCATACTGTGCTGACTGAGTCACTTTGATCCAGGAAATATTTTGCTCAGTAAAATGTGCATAGATACATTATACAACAAACTTGCCTGGATGAGGGTTGCAACATGAACTTTGGAAAGCACTAAACATTGCAAGCCTTTTGGCAGCACAATGTTAAAAGTATGCTACGACAACACCTAGGGCACAGGATCCATGATCTCAACAGATTTATTTGTGTGACATGAAAGGACAAACCGAAAAGACAGACGGTTTGCAGTTACATATTTATTGAGGAAATATGATTTGAAAGGGAATTATGTCTGATTACACCCAAATACCATTGCAAAACAGAAAAAAAAAGTTAAACAATAATTAAAGAAGTCAACTGCTGCACAGTATCTGTGGTTCCAGTTGCTGCTGGAGGGTCAATAGCCCAAATCTCATTTTGGGGCAAATCATTCTTCCTGTGCATGCATAGTGTTTATTCTGCTCCTCTGGTGCCCTTCTATAGCACAAAAACCTAAATGTTAGGTAATCTGGGAGCTCTAATAGTGTGCCTGTGATGGACAGATGACAGGTCCTATGTTTGCCCAACTCGGCTTATTTACAGTTGAAATAGGATACAGCTCCCTCATAGCCTTAAACATGATTAGGTAGGCAGAGAAAAAAACAGATGGATGGTTGAATATTAAAGCAAACAGTGCTAGAAATCTTGTCCTCTAGCTGGTAATGACCTGACATATCTATTTAGCCTTGACAACACGTGAGGGTATTATTATAAACCACCCTGAAGGCAATAATTTTCCCAGAAGTGTTGTTTTTTTTCTTGCCCCTGTGGTCAGACATCATGCCTGCAGCTAGTTATTCTAAGTGCAGCTACAGATTTTCTAAAAACATGAATAAAGCCAATTGAGACGTGCCAAGTGTGATAAAATGTTGGTTGAGGCTAATGACTACAAGTTTGAGAGCTATCTGGGGGTGTGGAGACATGAGTTAATCTGACCACTGCAGCCTGCCTCATCTCAGCTTGAGGCTAAAGCCTCCAGGCTACATTAACTACAGCTGGAGATAGATCTAACACGGCGCATGTCGGAGGGAAGTTTACAAAGCTGACATGTTGAAGCTCCTCACAAAACAAAAAAGTCTGTTTCAGTCCATAAAATTCTGTTAGGCACGCTGACTAGTTGACAGTATGATATACTCTGGCTCATAGCTAAAATATTCACCAAATCCTCAAGATTCCTTACTAAAAAAAACATTTATCTAATGTTTTATAAGCTGAATCTTGGAATGTGTGAGTAATTAATGCTTCTCTGTCTGCTAATCCAGCACCAGTGGACATTGAATTCAACATATACCCACTCATGAAATCTTATTTTAATTATGCTTAAACATGATCTCAAATCCTTTATATTTGTGCTCAAAGATGTGACATTTGCAGCAGATGATGACAGCATCATTCATAGTTCACTGATTAGTGTGTTTTCTTTAACTGACATCTTATCATTTAAGGTACTCTTTAATCTGTTCATACCCTTATGTGAGGGAATGTTTTTATGAGTCCAGTAAATATCTACCAGCAGTAGGTTGCTCAGTGTTGTTTTGACTTGAGCGAGGGTCATGTTTTGAATAATATATGGGTAAAATGAGAACTACAATCAATAGAAAGAATGTTCTATCACTACAAAAAGGGAACTAAAAGAAACATTTTCTTGAAATTTGTGTTTTTGATTTAAGCAAGTAAACAATGGAATTAGAATTTTACCCCTAAAATAAGATAATTAGATATACTGCACTTTGAAGGAGATGATGAAGAGGATTTGTGCAAAAATCTTATTCCACTGGCAGAACATTTAAACATGCCTGCTCAAATCAAGGACAAATACATTCAATTTCAAGCAACTTTTACTTACTTTTAGTTCACTTTTTGCAGTGATAAAGAATATGATGTTAAAAAAATGATAATTTTGCAGATATAACTACTCTGAGACACAAACTGTGTAGGGGCTTCAGATATAGGTACGGAATGATTTGTTTACAGGCAGAAAGGAGTGAAATAGCAACACGTGGATAAGGAATGAGGGTACGAACTGAAATGGAAGAAAGACGTGGCTTTAGAAAACATACATTTTGTCTGAATATAATTTACAAAACTTACTGAGCCTACACCGTGGTTCTTACATATATCTAGTCTCAAATATTCCACTTCCAGACATGATGCCCCTACATCATCTGTTGTTGCTTATTCCTTGTAAATATGTTTATAGATGCCCTGTAAACAATCATCAAGCCATTTATTTACATCAAGACATCATTATTATATATGCGTCTTAAGGAAGAATGATAATATCCTCAATGTAATATGTCAGAATAAATCTTATAGTTCTGTAATCGTATAGTTCTTTTAGTCAGTTTTTGAAGTAGTTCTGATAAAAATTAAAAATGCAGTTTTCCATCATTTTCCTACCTGTTGAGGGCAACACTATCCTCCTAACAATAGTGACAGCTGTTATGACTTGTCACAACAGCTCAACAGCTGTTATGCCAGCTTTTGTGGGGGAATTTGGACAACATGAAAGCGTCTGAGCTAATTTATTATAGAGCAAATGCTGTTATTAAAACATGCAAGCTTTCTGTTTGGTTCATGTTCGCTTTCTTCATGTTTCACCAGTTCAGTGGATCAAGGAGAGGTGGTACATCTTCAAAATTGGGGAGCTGTTCGTTAAATTATGGGTGGGAATAATTTTTCAATAATATATGTGGAAAAATATTTAATATTTGACTTGATTAAAGTTTTATATCCATATTTACATATGTGTAGTATGTTTTTGTAAAAATCAGGGCCCAGAACATCTCCCACCCAAACACAAAAATGGTCTGGCCATTAAGACCAGTTTTCATTTAGGTGCTCAAGTAAAATATCAGTATCTGTTTTTCAGAAGTCTGTTGCTCAAGAAAGAAAAGTTAACAAGAGAACGATGAAGTAAATCCTTGGGGGATTTTTATGAATAACTAAAAAAAAAAAAACCTGAGGATAAGACTGAAACAAGTGCAGCTGGACTGGAATCCCAGGTGTATGATCACCTTCCAGAGCCAGGTAAGCAGCAGTAATGCAGTCGATGCTTACGGCAAAAAAACTGTGCTGTCCCCAGCTCTGGCAAGGCTGTCAGCTGGCCTGCCTGAAGTTCTTACTATTATCTTCTGATCCAAATAAAAGTACAACAGCCAAAACACATCCATAAAACATTTACTTGGGTGTATGTTTGTTAAACGTAGCACCCATGCCTAGAAAAAGCGCCATTGGCAAACAAAGTGCATTACTAGTGCCATTTGGTAGCGTTGTAGATGGACTATAACTTCAAGTGCTAGCAGAGAAAAAATAAACATGAGACGTATTTGGGCAATCTAGTGTGTACATATATCCATCCATCCATTTTCTGACCCGCTTAATCCCTCATGGGGTCACGGGGTGCTGGTGCGTATATCCAGCGTTCACTGGGCGAGAGGCGGGGTACACCCTGGACAGGTCGCCAGTCTGTCGCATGGCGTGTACATACACATTATATATATATATATATACATATATATACATATACATATATATATATATATATATATATATATATATATATATATATATACATACATATATATACATATATATATATATATATATACATATATATACATATATAGATACATACATATACATATATACATATATATATATATATATATATATACATATATACATATACATATATATATATATATATATATATATATACATATATACATAGACATAATATATATATATACAATATCATATACACATATACATATTACAGAGAATTAGACTTCTACATAGATATAAGATTATACATACATATCTATTCTATATATCTTACAAATACAGATACATATATACATATCATACATACATATATATATACATAATATATATATATAATACACACATATATATATACATATATATATATATATATATATATGATATATAGAATATGAATATCTATACACACATATATAATATATATATATATATATATATTATATAGATATATTATATATATATATATAATATATATATATATAACTATATATATATATAATATAATTACACATTGCTTTTCTCCAGTAGTACTGGGCAAGACTCAAGGTACACCCTGTACAGGACTGCAGTCCATCACATGGCAACACAGAGAGCCACAGAACACAAGCATGCAGCCACTCACTCACCTATCATGACAGTGTCCAAATAACCTGACAGTCGTGTTTTTGTTATATAAGAGGAAGCTGAAGTACCCGCACACCAGGATTGCTACTGCAAGACCAAGATTGGAACCTGGGACCTTCTTGTTGAAAGGCAACCTTTCTCACAACTGCTCCACTATGCACAACTAGCAAAAACGTCCAACAAACTTTTCCCTTCCAGTGTAATGCTAAACCACTGTGGCATTACTACATTAACTTCGGGGAAGTGGTGGATCGATGTGACCCTCAGGGCATTAGTGTGACTCTGTGCGGTGCGCTGACACATGCCGGTCGGTCGGTAATGGCTGTGCCGGACGGGCCAAACATTTCCTCCCACAGGAAGTTAAGGCTTGGAGTGCTTGAAACCGCAGGAAGGCAGAAAAGGCAGAAAACAAAAAACATTTGTTCTTAGATTTTTGATCACTCCTGCTTCAGTGCAGAAATGGGTCATGGCTGTCAGAAACACATCACACATCTTGTAGTCATCTGAGTCAGTGCAATCTCTGATGGGCCTTTTTTTTCCAGTGGGCTGTCAACGCTCCGGTTTCAAACGCTGACATTGTTTTAGTTCTAAGTCTTTCCACTTTTCTGCTCATTTATGACGACTGATTGCATCCCACTTCTTTTTTTTCCTTGCTGCTCCTGTTTAGACAAAACAAGAGGTTGCATCAGACTGAACAACTCTCAGTTGCACTTCCAAACACTTGATATGTAAAGTGATTCATTATCTGTAATCAAACTCAACACTGGCGCTGTGTGTGAACATAAACAATCTTACAGATTCATCCAGGGAAACACAACCAAGGATAGTAGAGGGAGCCTTTTGTGCTCAATAACAAAGTGTTTTCAAGCTTCCCTGACCTTCATTTTCTTCTCTACAGGATGTCTCAACCCAGATACACAAGCTCTAGCAGAGATTTATGTTCCCATTGTCTCAGGATAGAATTTCTTTGACATCGAGCTGATATCTAAAAAAAGAGAGAAATTACAAGCAGATCTTGGAGTTATTTTGTGTGACTATGGTAGTGTCCTAAAGAAACCTCGTAGAAGTCACTGATTTTGATGTTTTCTCTGTAAGTTGAGAGGATTCTACATCACTGTTGAGCTAGATTTGTAAGGTGTTAGTTAGATCTGGGAGTGTAGGGTGCCAACCCCTGAGTTCAAAGTCAAGCTAAAGATGAAAAAGTGAGGGTTTTCTAGAGCTGAATGTAAAAATTACTTAATATAAAAAGAGGGAGAAATGGGCATACCTTCATGTATCACAACAATCAAAATAATGTATTACTGCATCTTTCATTGATGGCTCTAGGTCAGCTTGCCCCTTTGCCAATTCATTCCCATCTGCTGTAATGCCTGCTATTTTCTAATTTAAAACAAAGCATTTCATACCTAAGATCTTTACCATTATTTCTCTTGGTTAATATTTTTGATAAAGGGTTATACGATAAGGGAGGAAATAACTTAATTGTTCCACAATGGAGAAATTCGAGCATGACAGTGGCAATAAACACACAGAGTTACACACCAGATTAGTAATATGAATAACGAGCTCATTCGTCACATGTTAATTAATTCAACTGTCAATGCAATTTTATTTATATACCGTAGTGCCAACACAACACGTGTCATCTCAAGGCACATTACAAAGTCAATTCTATCAAATCATACAGATTGGTTAAAAGTTTTCTAAGGAAACCCAGCTGATTACATCAAGTCATTAACTAGCAGCATTCACTCCTCTTGAAAGAGCCCGTAGTTGCTTACACTGTGGGCAACCCAGATGAACCAACTGCACAGTGGGTAGTTGGTTAAATTATGTTGTTGACTTTGCAACAATACCGTGCATGCATGTAGTGACAGTGGAGAGGAAAACTCCGCTTTAATACGAAGTAACCTCCAGTAGAACCAGGCTGAGTGTGAACGGCCATCTGCCACAACGCAGTTGGGTTTGAAAAGACAGAGCAGAGACACAAAAACACAGAAGCTTTGATCCAGGAATGCTTTCTATGCCAGATGGGGTAACGGCAGACATGCTCCATAGGTGGCCATGTCTAGGAAAGAAACACAGCTAAGCAGATAAGCTCTAAGACAGTTTTCGGGTCAAGAGGATGAAAGAGAGCACATGAGTTAGTTGTCGTAAAGGCTCAGCCAATAGCGATTGTAGGGATTTTAGGGTTCTAGCGAGAACCAGGGTTGGACTCAGACCAGATACATCAGAGCAGACTTGTGCGTTCTTCAGATTGACCGCTTTCCCAGAATGCACCACGGCAAGATCATTTTTAGGCTTTTTAGAAATTAAAAATGTTGTTTTAAAAAAATGTTCAATAAGATTTATTGTGGTGTAGTATATAAATAGTTTTGAATGTTAAAGAAATGCTAAAGAACTGTGCGTCTCATGACGTCACGAGTACGCTTCTGTTCCACTACAGATATGTGCTGCATGCTCGCGTTCTCGTCAAGTCCGATCTTCCTGTGTTCTCGCCAAGACCGGACTTGATGAGAACGCGAGTACAAGACCTAATTTGCAATAAAGAGACAGAGTTTGGGGAAGAAGATGCCGGTCATTCCTTCATTCACTGAAGCTATTTATGTTTACAGGTTAGTAATGTAAAGCTGGCGAAAACTGTTCCCCCTAAAATGTAAAGTGACAAGTTAATTTGGTACTGATTTCGCAATCACATGCTTAGACGTGCTTAGACGTTCACAAAAAAAAAAAACAGTGATTTCTGTCATAATTGCAGTTAGCGATATTTTAGCTATAACGGTCGTAAAGCAGCCGTTTTAGAGAGGCTCCATGGATTTATAAGCTCCGTTCCACTCCCCAACCTAACTTTATTAAGATTACAGTGGTATCCTGACATGTGTTGTGTTTTTATCTGTTAAAAGGAAGAGTGCTTGATATGTAAAAGTGCTAAGGTTCCTCCTAGCTACATGTAATCAGTTCTCATCATAGTTTTAAAAATTAATTTTATATGTTACAACTTTCCCCTACTAGTTATTCAACACTTATGAGAGCTTAAAGTAGATTTGGTCATCTAAATATGTCCAAATTAAATTATATAATTAATAACATGATTAACTCTTTCAGAATTATTAAGATTCAAGGAAATTAGTAGCCTTAACATTTTGTTGCACTTGAGAAATTGGTGTTCTTTTTATGTGAATCTGTGAAATTTAAATTTATCGTTGAATTATTTTGATTTGGCCCTTTGATGCTGTCACAGCTGGTGGGAGCTGATGCTGTTTACTGAAGTGGATGGTATCTAGTTGTTTTAGAACAACGGAAAGACACTTGGACATGATTGCAAAAAGGAATCATTGTATAATTTCATGATTTCGAGAATTTGCAATAAAGAGACAGAGTTTGGGGAAGAAGATGGCGGTTGTTACTTCATTCACTGAAGCTATTTATGTTTACAGGCTTTCCACTCTGAAGAAAGGAGAAGTGGAGACATCATAAATATCATTTCTTACAATTGTTTCAACCCAGCTGAGACGTTTAACATCTCCTTACTTTTTTCAAAAGTTGTCGTTGGAAAATCCATCAATACGTCACATAGCAGAGTCTCTCTGATTGGTTGACGTCCTACATCCAGCTGCAATAGTTTCGATTTTTCACTTCTTGTGCCAGCCGCGATAGAGCCACTTAAGAAGTGCTTTGACCGGCTTACCTTCTTGTGATTTCTCATGACGTCTTTTGGTTATGTTAAAATTTGATAACGTGATTGGCTAAAACCAACCTTTGGTAGGCGGCTCTAGGTGTCACGTCGTCCAATCATCTCGGAGAGTTCTGCTGAATGCCCCGCCTTTCCCCAAACAGATTCAATAGGAGCAGCACCAAATTGATAATGTGCAGAACGGAGAGTGCCTCACATTATCAATCTGGCTTACCATGTTAAATTTTATGGCCTATTTCCAATGGGACATTTTTCAACTGACGTCAAATTGCTAAATTTAGAATAGCCCAGTGCACATGCACCACGGCCATATTAGATCTGGACAAACATAGAGCATGAAAGCATGAAAAGTATACTATTGAGTCAAAAGTTAATTAATCATTGGAGCGACAGTGGCGCAGGGGCTAGGGAGTTTGTCCAGCAATTGGGGGTTGCCGGTTTGATCCCACATACCGACCATCTCAGTTGTTGTGTCCTTGGCTGATGACTGATTGTAGTACTTTGGGGTCACTGAACTAGTTAAAGCTCTATACAAGTACAAGCTGTTTACCATTTTACCAAACAGAGAACAGATCTATTCTAAATATCTCCTTACAGATATATTAGGGCAACAACAAAACACCAATGCATTGGTATCTGCCGGAGGGACTCCCACTCGCATGATCGAGACCATATGAAGGAAGTTTTTTCATTGATTTTCCTAAACCCTGAAGGATTGCTGAGAAATGCCGTAGTCACTTGCAACTCTTCTGAGTTGGTGGTTGCGTTTTTTGGGCTTGTTTTTAAATGTGAAGTCACTTTTTCGGGCTTAGCCTTTTTACCTGACATGTTCAGAGGGCAGATCGGGGAGTTCTGGCTAGTGACAAAGCTCCATTTCCACAGTGACAGCACTCACAAACGTGTGTCATATAGCTTGGGGAATACAGATACATACAGTATTAGCTTTTGCTCCATTTTGCTTCCTGGTCCTTCTACAGGCTGTATATGTATTCGGCACTGTGCGACACAGTTTAAGTTCAACATACTTTGACTATGGCATGAGCTCCCTAGTGCAAGCCATTGAAAACAATTGGTTTGACAAGCACAATGGTCTGGGCATAGCTTCCTGCCTGAAACGCCCATCAGGCAGATGGAGAACCAAATATTTGAGCCAGACACGGTGTTGTGCTTTGAAAAGTTTATTAATAGAAAGACTAGAGGACCTGGTGCAGGCAGGCAAAACCTCAGCAAGGACAAGCGGGAGCCTGGTGGAGCTGAGAGCTGGCTGCTCACAGCGGGAGGTGTTGACAGGCAGTTTGTCTGAGTATTCAGAAAGGTCCGACAAGCAGGACTGACAAGCAGACAGATACAATGAGCAAGGCAAGATACAAGAGATCAGTCCAGGTCACTGTGCTGCAGCAGGAAGAATGCAGGTGCAGCCGATGATATTGATTGCAGCAGGAATGAAAGAGAATCTAGCAGTCAGCCAGGCTAAAACATGACAACCATCTCTTTTTGGGTCACTGTCTGATAATACAGTAACATCTATGTTGATTTTGATAAGACGGCCTCTAGTTTTTCCTGTTTCATTCACTACGGCCCGCCTCACCCAATTTGTAGATTTGGCAGCAAAGGATGAAAACAATTATCAGAGACAAACCACTTAAAATATGTATACAGGGGTTGAACAATGAAACTGAAACACCTGGTTTTAGACCACAATAATTTATTAGTATGGTGTAGGGCCTCCTTTTGCGGCCAATCCAGCGTCAATTCGTCTTGGGAATGACATATACAAGTCCTGCACAGTGGTCAGAGGGATTTAAGCCATTCTTCTTGCAGGATAGTGGCCAGGTCACGACGTGATGCTGGTGGAGGAAAATGTTTCCTGACTCGCTCCTCCAAAACACCCCAAAGTCGCTCAATAATATTTAGATCTGGTGACTGTGCAGGCCATGGGAGATGTTCAACTTCACTTTCATGTTCATCAAACCAATCTTTCACCAGTCTTGCTGTGTGTATTGGTGCATTGTCATCCTGATACACGGCACCTCCTTCAGGATACAATGTTTGAACCATTGGATGCACATGGTCCTCCAGAATGGTTCGGTAGTCCTTGGCAGTGACGCGCCCATCTAGCACAAGTATGAGGCCAAGGGAATGCCATGATATGGCAGCCCAAACCATCACTGATCCACCCCCATGCTTCACTCTGGGCATGCAACAGTCTGGGTGGTACGCTTCTTTGGGGCTTCTCCACACCGTAACTCTCCAGGATGTGGGGAAAACAGTAAAGGTGGACTCATCAGAGAACAATACATGTTTCAAATTGTCCACAGCCCAAGATTTGCGCTCCTTGCACCATTAAAACCGACGTTTGACATTGGCACGAGTGACCAAAGGTTTGGCTATAGCAGCCCGGCCGTGGATATTGACCCTGTGGAGCTCCCGACGGACAGTTTTGGTGGAAACAGGAGAGTTGAGGTGCACATTTAATTCTGCCGTGATTTGGGGAGTCGTGTTGTTTTTTGGATACAATCCGGGTTAGCACCCGAACATCCCTTTCAGACAGCTTCCTCTTGCGTCCACAGTTAATCCTGTTGGATGTGGTTTGTCCTTCTTGGTGGTATGCTGACATTACCCTGGATACCGTGGCTCTTGATACATCACAAAGACTTGCTGTCTTGGTCACAGATGCGCCAGCAAGACGTGCACCAACAATTTGTCCTCTTTTGAACTCTGGTATGTCACCCATAATGTTGTGTGCATTGCAATATTTTGAGCAAAACTGTGCTCTTACCCTGCTAATTGGACCTTCACACTCTGCTCTTATTGGTTCAATGTGCAATTAATGAAGATTGGCCACCAGGCTGGTCCAATTTAGCCATGAAACCTCCCACACTAAAATGAGAGGTGTTTCAGTTTTATTTTCCAACCCCTGTATATTTAATATAATTGGTATTCCAAGGGGAGACACACAGTTACAAGCGTTATCATAAACCTCACATAGTATAACCCGAAGTCCACCCGCCCATGCCGGTTGTAAGCTAATGTCTGCTTGAAACCGCCCAGGGCCGCATTTTTTGATAGGATGGCCCGCCCCTCACTGAGTGTCCAGGGAGGGGTAAGTTCCACACACACACTCAGTCACTATGGCGCTTATCTATGGAACTAGCTTTTAATTCATTGGCCAGGTGTTTTTAGGATTTTACCATAAAAACATTAAGAACAATAAAAAGAAGCTTTCAAATCGTAAACCGTCTTGAAGGGTACCCCATTAAACCTCATGTGACTCTTAGTTGCCTGGTATCCCACGAGATGGTTGGGTTAATTTATTGTTATCTGGAGAATCTGTCCTCTTTTCACTCCAAACCACACAGTTTAACCATATTATTTAAAACTTGGGTAACTCTTTACTGCATTAAGAAAAATACACAATTAACACAAAACTGATTATATATTTCCATAACAATTTTCAGTTCATCATTATTAATTAGGATTAGGATTCATAATCAACCCATTCTAATTGCACAACACTTGTTATGAATGTGTAATGGATGACAATTCAGCCAAACACAGAGTTATGATTTAAAAGGTTTATTGAAAAGGTTGAGTTGTGGCAGGTGAGGCAGGCAAGCAGAACCACACTAGACAGATGACTAATGGCTGATGGTGCAGGTGGGCAGGGATGAGCAGGATAGGTGATGTGGACCTACCTGGTGTGGGAACCACCAGAGACCAACAGAGCGAGTGGCTGGAACTC
The DNA here is from genome assembly GCF_011125445.2 of Fundulus heteroclitus. Classification (NCBI taxonomy): domain Eukaryota; kingdom Metazoa; phylum Chordata; class Actinopteri; order Cyprinodontiformes; family Fundulidae; genus Fundulus; species Fundulus heteroclitus. The sequence goes on from NC_046382.1 coordinate 40,096,924, forward strand.
ACAGGAAACAGGCAGACTTGTGCAACACGCAGACACAGGCATCTTTTATCGGAAGAGTCCTGCTGGCTGAGCACACAGGAACTGGTAGAAGCAGGGCACATCACACTGGACAAGATGAGACAAGACGTTCTGGCAGCGAGTGGATAACTGAGGCAGGTATAAGTAGGCATGTGAACAGGTGAGCAGAGTTGACTAATCAGTGCAGCAGGTGGATCTGACTGAGAGCAAGGCGTTGGCTAAATCATGACAGAAAGATGGCATTATCCTGTGAGCGTTTTGGAAAAATACTAAAATACTCAGTGTGTGAAACTAATGAACTAGCCAAACATACACTGTCAATTCACCTGATCAGCTCATGTGGTTACTCATTTTCAAACAACTACAAGACCTTCAAAGCACTGGACCATAACATCTTCTTCAATGCAGTTTTTCAGTTGACTGAAAATACAAAAAGTAGAAGGAAGAAGAGCCAAAAACAAACCAGGGCCGTAATGCCACCAAAACATAACAATATCATAATATTTATTTGGGACATAAGCTAGTATATCTGCTTACAGAAATGAAATCCAACTGATATGAAGATGTGTTTTTGAGTTGTTTAAAATAACTAAAACAGATTGTGTTTGTTTAGCTAGGTCATTAACCTTCCACCACACTGAGGATTTATCTACTTTTCAACATGCTCTCTGTAACATCATTCAACCACAGGCAGGGGAATAATTGCTGATAACTTTACTGAATCTTCCATCAAAAACTGCTAACTTCTCTACTACTGGCTCTGAAAATGCCTGTATAGGTGTTAAAACGGCACATTCCTTTCCAGCTTCGGTCGAGTGTGCAAAGCTAAAACAAACAGTAGAGGTTGAAATATGAGAGCAGAAATTATGCATGCTAGGTTTTTTTTGCTCTCACAAATTAATTGAGTCCAAGCACAAAATAAATTAGGTAATATGTTTTAAGATCTAGCCTAATTATCAAACCTTAACACTGAGGAAAAATGGCTGCCTATTTAGAAGCTGGATTGTTTTGCACCGGTAATTTATTCTGGGTTAATTTTGTTAAATATATATATATATATACACACATATGACTATGGTTTATAAAGCACACCCCAGAATTAAAAGGGTGCTTTTCACCATGCCAGAAGAAGTATATCATCTACTGTTTTTTTGTGTCTCACAGCTGTGAAGTTCACATATCACAGATTACTGGATGAAATCAGCCTAAAGTGTGTGATTCAGTCATATTTTGGTGATGAATTGCTAATGTGTTTTCTGGCTGTGCTCGCTGTTGCCACTGCCAGGACTGTCAGAACAAGAGGCAATCACTCCGTCCTGCAGCAGCAGGAATGATGGCTGAATGCGGTTCAGTAGCTGAGTGGATGAACTGGCAACAACGGAGAGATGCTTGTCAGTTCAGCTACTCATCAACATCAGCCTTAAAGGTTTCACCTGATTTGACAATACAGGTACAGGTAGGCAGGAAAGAGAAGTCTGCTTTGTCTAGAGAAAATATGAATAACATGAAGAAACATGGGGTCCACTTTGATTTTTCGATCAAAGTCTTGCATATGTTGTTTTTGGCAATGTTACTGATTTCCCTTTCACAAGCGTTTATCTGGAACTTTAGGAGCTTCTTTTCTTCTTCTTTAAAAAAAACCCAACAACTCCTAAATAAGTTGCAAAAAAATGAGTACTTGGAATGTTAGTCAATAAGCCGTTTTCAGCATGGATGATGGATTTTTTCACACAAATAAGCATGACCTGTCTAAGTAACTGGACAAATTGCACACTAACAACACATCATCCTTGAAATCTAAAAAAGCATAATGTTTCCTTTCAGAAACAGCTTATACGTGTGTAAATAAACCATCTATGCAGTGAAATAACATACACAACCTTTAAGCAAAGATCTCAACCTTCAATCTGTGGGACAAAAGCACCAACCACCGCATCCACTGTAGGCGACATCCAATTAAAGTTTCTTCTTACCGTGACGCAAGTGAATCTTAAACTCTGTGATTTTTAAGTGGAAAGTACAAGTTCTTAATAGCAACTGAAACAACTTTAAAAACTTAATGTGTGAATGTGAAAGACAGGGAAAATACAGTACTTTTCTTAGTTGTGTTGAAATTTTAAAAGGTAAAGATGTATTGTACTTTGGAAGCCATCCATCCATCAATCCATCGCTTATGCATACAAGATTTGGGGATGCTTGTTTTGTGTGCCTATCCCTATTGGCTATTGGGCGAGCGGTGTGTTCAGGACACCAGTCCATCACAGGGAAACAGAGAGATGGAGCACACAGCCATGCACACAAACACATCTTTAGGGAATTTAGAGCATTACAACTGCACCACCATGCAACTTTTTGAAAGGTATACTAAGCAGTTTTCACGTTAAAAGTGGTAACGTTTCCTACGCATCACAGTCTGCGACAAACATTTCAGAGCGGATGTCACGTATGTAAACACTTACAGACTTGGCCGTGCAGTGGAGAAAAATGAATGTTGTCAGAGAGGTGCTGGTTTTTATGTTGATGTTGTGATTGAGTGTTTACAACATGTGTCTAATCATTGTTAAACTGGACAAATTCACTGCTACGAAATCTACAGCATCTCCGATTGTTTACCTCAGCAACCACACAGCATTCCATGTGTTCTCCTCGGCTTCGAGACTTCAAGGTAAAAGCATCCATGTAAAGTTATAAACATTTCACTTGGTTCAGATGCGTTTTGGTTGTTTTCACAAGCCCTATTGCTCCAATACGTTGAGGTTCAAAGGAGAAAGAGCACTTGGAGGTCAGTTGTTTTATACCAACTCTCTTTCCCAATATGGAGGGACCACGTGGTTGTTTTGAAGGATTCTGATTGGCTGACATAGTTTTTAGCTTTGCTGTGCACTGACCGCTATGTGCTTGCCATGTTTAAAACAACGCTCAGTGGCGTATTTGTTCGGGTTTTTGTGGATGAGAACTTTTTTTAAAAACGATCACGTGAAGAATTTATTTTTTATTATACGGAAGAGGTATTTGCTACCGGCTATGTGTGTACAAGGCCTTAGTTTAAATCTGATACTAGCATAACTTCAGCCTTTCCCTGCCATTAGTTTCCTGATTTCCATCCAGTTGTCAAAAATGTTGTTGTTTTATGACCTAAATTACAACAGGACAATGGGACACACATGACTAAGAAATGTTTTTTATGAGAAATAACGGGAAAAGCTAAAAGCACAGGAGGAACCACAGCAACCAGGGCAAGAGCAACAGTAGACTCCAGCAGAGAATAACAGAAACTAAGAGACTTAAATACTGCTGAGTGTGATTAATGAACAAGGAGCAGGTGGTTGATTGACGACAGGGCCAAACTGTGTGGGATAGCTAGTAACTTTAGTATAATTCAAGAAATGGGAGAAATGGCTAATAAAACAAACAAGGAACAAAGGAAGGAAACACACAATAAGCAGAATCAAATTTTCAAAACAAGGAACAACAGGAAATGGACCAGTTGCTAAATAAAACAGGAACTAATAAATACAGAGAAAAAACATAACTAAAGACTGCAAAGAGAGCATGAATGAAATACAAGTATATAACCAAAACATGAGGAATCTTAAAACAAAGAAAGTGACTGAATTAGGAAATTTAAAGACGGACATATACCAAACTAATGTAAAGTCCAAACGATTATGACATCAGCTGTTTTGTGTTTATTAATTGACTCACCTGGCTCTCCTTATGTAACCTTCCTCCACTAAGCTTAAATTTAGTGCTGGAAAATAATTACCAAAATAAAATGTTGAAGATCTTAAACATAACTTTCAATTTAGATAATCCGAGTTTCCAAAAATATTAAAAAATATTAAAAATGTGTTCTTTTGGATAGATTACAAAATCTATCCACAACAACCTGACCCTATAAGATTAGATAATTTATTCAATTATGAAATAAATGTGATTAAACACATTTGGTTTTATTTCACAAGCTACACTCTGGCCTAATTACTGTAGACCTGCAGACTGAAGAAATCACTGAAACAGAACCTGCCTTTCCAACTGAAGAGGGTTAAAAATCAGAACATCACTTCATGATCTAAAGAAATACGGTCACTGGCGTGATAGTTGACCAGTGATCCACAGTGAGAGCCATTACTTACAAATGGAGAAAATGTATAATATCAGGGAAACTTCACCAGGGAGGCTAGCTAATCAAAATAGTTCCAAACGTGTATCAAGGAGTCATCCAGAAGGTCAAAGCAGAACTCAGAACAAGTGGAGCACAGCAGACCCTAATTGCCTTAGTTAAAGTCTGTGAGTTCCAAGTGGAAAACAACTGCTGACCAAAGACAACAAAACTGTTGCCTTTTGTAAAAAATAAACTGATGAGACAGAAGTATTGTTGTTGGGAAGGTGTATACCCTGCACCAGTAGAACTCGCAGAACATTTCAGATAAAGAACATCATACAGACAGCCAAATGGTTGCAATAGAGAGATGGTCTTGGGCTGAATTGTTTTTGCAGCACCTAGAGAGCATGCATTAATTATTGCAACCAAGAATTCTGCTCTCTGGCAGAAAATCCTGAGGAAGGGTGTCAGGTCATCACTTTACAACAACAATAAGTCCTCCTCTAAATAGTTAACAAAACACACATTAAATGGTTCAGAATTTAAAGAAATAACAAATATTTAAGTTACATTTTGTATTTACTCTGATTTGATATTAAACCTTGTTATAGTTGACCTGGAACATTTAAAGTTGGCCAAAAAAGCAAAAGTATAAAAAACCCACAAGGGGTCTTATGCTTTTTATTGGCACTGTGCAGGGGCATAACCATAATCTCAGAAGTGAGGGGGACACATTTTTCTGAGGTTTGTTAAGTGATTTATTATCCTTTTGCACCTCTTCTTCGTGGCTAAAGAGCCAAATGATCACTAACAGCCAAAGTAAAGCACTAGGGGACCAACCTTAGTTCTTTAAACTATAGCCAGATGTGGAAACATTACCAAAATAATGTATTCAAGTAAAAGTGCAGTTACTTTGATAAAATTTTACTTATAGCCCCACCGTGTACTATTTTCACACTAGCCCAGCATCTAGTGGCCTGCTAAATTAATTACAAACGTCCCCGCCGTCAAGCGTGTAATAACTACTACAGAAGCTGTGGCATGTCATGTATGTGACAATGTAAACATGTCCTCAGTGTATTTGGTACCAAGCTACTGCTAGTAACTAATAGCTACGGTCATTGTGTGAAATGTTTTTTGGCTTTTTTTTTGGCCTTTGACAAGTCTGCTTACTTTTTTCTAAAGTCGCTTGTAAATTCCGTGAGTTGTGTTCTTTTGGGCTCGTTTCTGAACGTGCTGTTGTGGAGGAGGAGTATAAACAAGCAAAGACAACCGTAGATCATTCTGTTTGCCGTTTTCTGTTGAAATGGAGGACCATCCATACTATTTGCCCAAAGAGAGGCAAGAAAAAGTAACCAAGAAAAAAAAAAGAAGTAATAACCGGGAGAAAACGAGAGTCTTTATTGGGTATCGTTACCAGGTGGAGATAATTCAAGTGGGAGCGGGGATTCAAAACAGATGCGGAGATTGCAGGCTTTCAGTTGGACAGGTAAGTTAATTAAATATAACAGTGAACTCGTGCAATTCACAAAGGAAATATTGGTCTCAAACACTCATCCTTCCATCCATCCATTATCTATACACGTTTATCCGTGCTGGGGTCGCGAAGAGTGCTGGTGTCTATCTCCAGCTGTCAATGGGGCGGCGTACACAATGGACAGGTCGCCAGTCTATCGCAGGGCATGGTCTCAAACAGTTTTTCATTAAAGGAACCATCTCAGCAATCTTCTCTGTCACAACAAACCCTCTGCATTCTTCACATCTATGAAACTTCTCTGGGGTTTTCCTCTTCTTCAGAACCTGGCAGTTATGATCTTCACCCGATCCTTTGTCCAATATATCTACTATCCCAAATCTCATAGTTTTAAATTACTGACTCCAAACTAAGCATCTGATCCTTTTTTTTTTCAGCTTTAGCCGATACGATTTAAAATCACAAGTACCATATAAAACTGATATTATTTACATTAGTTGTTAAAATATTATTTAGCCTGTTAAAATGTTCGCAGTCTTGAACATAAACCAGATACTGTCCACTTAGTGACTCCTACATGCAGTAATTAGATGCCACTTGGTTAGAGCTAATGATGCTATTTTTAGCTTTATGTCTGGTATTCGGTTGGTGTGGCCCATCCGAATAGCATACTGGTAGTTGATTTTTATAGCCCCATCTGTCAGTTTAGGCTCATTTTTATCAAAACAGCATATTTGTAGGAATATGATTTAACACAAGATTAAACTAGAACTGCAAGCAGTTATTAACGGGTTCCAAGCCCACGCACCGCCCCCTTTGAGCATGTTCCTGGACTTCAGCATTCCATCCCACAGCATCTGGTGGAAAAACTGGAACATCTGGGCTTCAGCACACCCCTTCACCACTTCCTCACGTCCTGAGCACTGTCGGTCCGGGTCTGACAGACCACCTCTGATGTCATCACCCTCAGCACGGGCTCCCCTCAGGGCTGCATCCGGAGCCCCTTGCTGTTTACTCTGATGACACACGACTGCACCCCCAGGTTCACCCCCAATCACATCATGAAGTTCGCAGATGACATAAACTCATCAACAGCTCAGCTGTGGAGGTGCTTAGCAGCACCAAGTTCCTGGGGGTGCACATCACGGTCAACCTCACCTGGTCTGTGAACACCACGTCACTGGTGAAGAGGGCACAGAAGCGCTTGTACTTCCTGCAGAGGATGAGGAGAGCCCACCTGTCCCCGCGCATTCTCACAACCTTCTACAGAAGTACCATAGGGAGCATTCTGACCAGCTGTCTCTCTGTGTGGTGTGGAGGCGGCAGCACCTCCGACTGGTGGAAAATGAGGAGAGTGGTGGGGACAGCAGAAGGGATCATAGGGGATCCGCTTTCCTCCATTAAGGACATTTCATCCCAGCGCTGCATCTCCCCAGCCCATAGCATCAACAGAGACCCTCAAACCCCCACCATGAACTGTTCCCCATATATATATATATATATATATATATATATATATATATATATATATATATATATATATATATATATATATATATATATATATAATGAATGTTCTTCATTTACAGTGACCCTTTAAACCATTAATGCTATTACTCCTTTTCATGACAACTCATAATATATGAATTACATGTTTCCCGAAGTTCAACCAAGATATTCTCTTCTTATCCTTGTAGCTTGTAGTGTTAAATAAGACTAAAATCATTTCATTTGAATCAAGGTATGCAGATGTTGATAGATATATCTATCTATCAGTGACGTGCGGTAGGGTTCATAGCTGGTGAAGCACTGACGTCATCATTCAGATTTACAAATATATACACTCTACAGAGTAGACTCATTGCAAAGTGCTGAAGGGGACTGGTTGAGCCAAATCAATTAACCAAGAGACATGGAAAAAATATTGATTATTTGTTTAAAAAATAAATAAAACTAAATTATTTGTCATTTGATTGGTAGCAGTTTATGAGTTATGATGGATTTCTACATTTGTAACACATTCAAAAACTAACCTACATTACGCACATTTCATTACAAAAACAAAACATGAATAATTATTGCTGTCTTACCTCTACTTAGAAATGAAGTCCAGCTGCGCTCTTTCTGAACAAAAATATCGGTCACTTTCCGGTAAAAGTTCTTTTTATCTTCTTCAGTTTTTAAAGTTTCTCAGTCTCAGTGGAGCTCACTGCCAGGGAGGAAAGCCTTCCTTCATCAGTCCTGTTCCAGCTGTATGTTTAGAGTCTTTTTAGTGCTTTACTTGTTTAGCAAAACTCGCTAATAACACATCCATAACTTGCTTTGACTCTACTATTTTGGGATAAGAGCGGTGCCCCTTGAGCGCCCCCTGCCGAGAGGCCAAGGAACTGCCGGCCTCACATACAACCAGCTCTTTGGCTTTTATGATCGCCCAGCAGCACACGAAAATACATAGTTTAATGACCAAAACACAATTCGTAATCCACATATATTAAATTGTGGAAAATCAGTTCATGAGTGTTTGAACAATTGAATTTATGATCTAGAGACAGGAAGATGCATTCACGGAATGGAAGTCAGCGCAGTTAACATGGGATTGCGCAATCCCAGGGGAGACTAAGATCGCTGGCTTGGTGGCGCTTCACTATCAAGCACCACCAAGGATTTACGTTTAAAATAGCCAAAAGTCTTCGATTTTAAAGAGAATATGATAAAAAATAAGGAAATTAGATTAAAAAAACAATTATTATTACAAATGACTGAGTGAATCACAATATATATTGTTATCATTATTCTATATTTTCTATCTTTCCATGATTGCCTCCCCTGAATGCATGTCACTGCTATCTATAACTATAACCCATAAACTTTGCACAACATTCGCATATTTGCTCATTTTGCATCATTGCATCTCCAACTAGCATTACAAATGCTGTCGAACTCTCAGTTTCTAAATGCATTCTCGCACAAATGCCCTTTGCACAATCAATTCAGTACATACAAATGGTTTTAAAAATCCTTACCTGTACACTGTGACTTTCTCATGCATTGTTTACACTTCAATTGTTTACTTTTAAATCACTGCCGCACCTTATACTGTAATTTAAATTGACTGTAATTTACAAGCTGTATTCTTGCACAAATTGCCCTCTGCACAATCAATTCTGCATATACAAATGTTTTTTTAAAAATACACACCTGTACACTGTGACTTCTCCTGATTTGTTTGCATTTCAATTGTTTACTTCAAATCACTGCTGCACCTTATACTGTAATTTATTTTACTGCAATTTACAAGCTGTATGCAACAGAATTTCGTTCTGTACGCACTCTGTGCATACAAAATGACAAATAAAGTTTTCTAATTCTCTCTAAGTCTATCTATCTATCTATCCATATTATATTATAGCGTTACTTTTCAAATAAGTCTGATCCATATCTGAACTATGGATCTTTGCAAATGTTCTTGCCTTTACTTCTACTTTTTATTCATTTGTTAATGCTGTTCCTTCTTCATGTTTTAGAACTGGATATGTTCTCTCTGATCTATTTCCCTTCATTTTCTTAATCATTCCCCATACCTCAGCTATAGAAGTTGTTCTGCCTATTGAATCACAAAAATCTCTCCATTTTGTCTTCTTTGCCTTCTAAATAACTTTCCTTGCTTCTGCTTGATCTTTTTTATATTCAATTAAATATTTTAAATTATGTGTTCTTCTCAAAACTCTAAAAGCTATCCTCCCATTTCAAGTCTCTGCTCCGCTTAGAAAAAACACAGGATGTGACGTCACTTCCGGTGATGTGCCCAAATATGGGCATAATGGCCGCTCTGTTCACAGTTCTGGATGGCAGAGCTCTCGATGATTAGAGCTGTAAACTGATCACAAACTTCATAAATTTGTTAAAATTCAACGGTTTGCTCTAAAATTCTAAAAATATTCATGAATGTCCAAGAGTGTTTTATCTAACCACACGATTTTTTTGATGGTCATTAAAAAAATGGATTCAGAGAAAAAAAAAATTAAACTTTATAATCTTGTATCATTAATTTTTAAAATCTTGTAAATTTGTCAAAATCGCCTGGATTTTTACCAAACTGAAAGACATGGTTATTCTGGCTGTGCTTTACAGATAGAGGCCATTTTTATTGGGATTGACCAATATTTGTGGAAAATACATTGATTTCTCCATTTTACAAACTTTGAAAAAAACAGAGTGTGGCACTTTCAAACACTGGAATACATGCAGTGAGAGAATTGTTGCACCTTATTCAAGGAATACATCCTGAAAATCTGAGCTTGTTACACCACACAAGTGATTTTAGGTGAATTTTTGAAGTTTTCCAGTTTTTTTCCACACTTTTGGAAATAGGCCCCGCCCACTTGTTTCAATAAATACCATATTTAATACTTTAGTTAAGGGCAATGTCTGGAAGGGAATGAAGAAGGTTTTGTAAAAATCCGATCAGCCATTCTTGCGTAGTAGATTTCTTGACATCACAGCGCCCCCTAGTGATGGACGATCCTCAAATGCGGGTCACATGTGCAAAATCTTATTTGGACTATGGGTTATGAAGGACATGTCAAAATCTGTTATGGTTTTACAATAATCAGCAATTACATTTCGAGCTAGCTAGCTAACAATCACTTATTTTAGCGTTACTTTTCGAAAAAGTCAAAATTCAAAAATCCGCCATGATAACTTTTTTTATTTGTCCATGACACGCTTATATATAAATTTTTGCGCGGATTGCACAAAAAATGTAGGAGGAGTTTAACAAGAAAGGTTTAAGCTTTGTAGCCATGTAGCGCGAAAACTAGCTGGGAAACGAAGGGTGTGCCAATTCCCTTTATTTTGCAGAATCATCCAATAAACAAAGTGCCATCAAGTTTTTGAGTGTAGGACCAGTAGTTTGGTGGTTACAGGCGTAAACGCATTGTCCTTTATTATAGCGCCCCCTAGTTGTTGAGGGGTCTGAATTTCTGGGTTTGAGTAGGGGCGCACGTTCTGAACTTAGATACCTGATCCAATTGATTCGTTACAAATCCGCGTGGGCTCCACAACGCGTTTTAATTCCGTAATAATAATAATAATAATAATAATAATAATAATAATAATAACTAGAACTGCAAGCAGTTATTAACGGGTTCCAAGCCCACGCACCGCCCCCTTTGAGCATGTTCCTGGACTTCAGCATTCAACACCCTCATCCAAGCCCACCTACGCCGCGCCCCCTTTGAGCATGTTCCTGGACTTCAGCGTTCAACACCCTTATCCCACAGCAACTGGTGGAACAACTGGAACATCTGGGCTTCAGCACACCCCTTCACCACTTCCTCACCTCCTGACCACTGTCGGTCCGGGTCTGACAGACCACCTCTGATGTCATCACCCTCAGCACAGGCTTCCCTCAGGGCTGCATCCGGAGCCCCTTGCTGTTTACTCTGATGACACACAACTGCACCCCCAGGTTCACCCCCAATCACATCATGAAGTTCGCAGATGACACAAACTCATCAACAGCTCAGCTGTGGAGGTGGTTAGCAGCACCAAATTCATCAGGGTGCACATCACGGACAACCTCACCTGCTCTGTGAACACCACATCTGGTGAGGAGGGCACAGAAGCGCTTGTACTTCCTGTGGAGGATGAGGAGAGCCCAACTGCCCCCGCCCATCCTCACAACCCTCTACACAAGTACCATAGAGAGCATTCTGACCAGCTGTCTCTCTGTGTGGTGTCGAGGCGGCAGCACGTCCGACTGGTGGAAAACAACGGTTGTCAAGCTTCTGAAGTTTGCGCACGACACCACTCATGGGATTTATCTCTGATGGTGACGAGTCCGCCTACAGGTGGGAGGGTGACCATCTGGTGACCTGGTGCAGGGAGAACAACTTAGAACTCAATGCTGTAAAAATAGTGGAGATGGTTGTGGACTTCAGGAAGAACTCAGCCCCAGCTACCCCAACACCCTCTGTGACTATATATAATATATTTCAGTCGTCAGTCAAGTCAAGTTATGTTGCGAGTTCAGTTGTTTTTTTTTCTTTTCTTTGTTCAGTGGTTTGTGTTGTTACCACTGGCAAGTTCATGTCAGTAAGAAGAATGAAGTTTGTCAATGGAGGTTCAGTTCTGCTTGGGGCACAGGCTCGCCATGTCCTTTCAGAGAGAATCCATGGAATCTGATCCAGTAGTCTGATCCAGATTTTTGATCAGCAACAACAAAAAAACCTAGCCTGCACACGATAATATTATTATTGCATTCAGCTAAATAAACTCACTTTATCAATTTTTACAGCATTGTTTTTTCTTCATTCCTCACATTTCCATTGCGATGTTTTACATGCACTTTAAAAATTTTTCCCAACTCAAAACACCGGAATCATCTTTAACCCATGTAAAACAAAAATATAAAATCCTTTTTAATTATGAAACTATGACCTGTAATTTAACAAATTACAGCATAGGTTTTTTTAATCCTCTTTCAAGTCTTTGTAAATCATGAGATGAAAAACAGTTATCACCTTACCAAAGAGCATGAAATCCTTCTACATCCAATACTCTCCATCATCCATTGTATGGACGAAACCCAGCGCTGAACACAGAGAAATGTCGGACTGGATCAAATACTGCGTGTGTGATGGGTTCAAGTACCTCGCTCAACGTAGGAATTTACACATGTACAGCCTCAAGCTATTTAACTAAGATGTAAACGAGGTTTAAAATGTCTACTGTTTAGTTTGATATTAATGAACAGTCATAATTTTAATTTACATGTAGTATGGTTGAACTAGAAGAATTAACAGTGGGATGTTGATAAACTGACTGTATATTTGTATTGTAGTGCTGAACCATAGATTTACTTCTGAGTCAGTTAGCTTGCAGTTAGTTGACCTCCACGCAGATTTGGCTCTGAAGGAACAGTCTGTTAAGAGTGATCATATATATATATATATAATATATATATATATATATATATATATATATATATATATATATATATATATATATATATATATATAGATATATATAGATATATATATATAGATATATATATATGTATATATATATATATGTATAGATATGTATAGATATGGATACATGGATACATACATGGATACATACAAAATTATTAAAGTGGACATCTAAGTTTTAATTGAATACCCCTTACTTAGACTATTAATGGTAAGAGTTGTTGTAGTTGCAAAAACAAGCCACGAGATGGAGCCCTTGCTTCATTTTCTGAAAAGCTCTTTACAATAGGTTTTTGTCAAACTATCTAAATAAATATTTATTTTAAATCAACGGTTTGCTCTAAAATTCTGAAAATATTCATGAATGTCCAAGAGTGTTTTATCTAACCACACAATTTTTTTGATGGTCATTAAAAAAATGGATTCAGAGAAAGAAAAAATTAAACTTTATAATCTTGTATCATTAATTTTTAAAATCTTGTAAATTGGTCAAAATCGCCTGGATTTTTATCAAACTGAAAGACATGGTTATTCTGGCTGTGCTTTACAGATAGAGGCCATTTTTATTGGCATTGACCAATATTTGTGGAAAATACATTGATTTCTCCATTTTACAAACTTTGAAAAAAACAGAGTGTGCAACTTTCAAAAACTGGAATACATGCAGTGAGAGAATTGTTGCACCTTATTCAAGGAATACATCCTTAAAATCTGAGCTTGTTACACCACACAAGTGATTTTAGGTGAATTTTTGAAGTTTTCAAGTTTTTTTCACACTTTTGGAAATAGGCCCCGCCCACTTGTTTCAATCATTACCATATTTAATACTTTAGTTAAGGGCAATGTCTAGAAGGGAATGAAGAAGGTTTTGTAAAAATCCGATCAGCCATTCTTGCGTAGTAGATTTCTTGACATCACAGCGCCCCCTAGTGATGGACGATCCTCAAATGCGGGTCACATGTGCAAAATCTTATTTGGACTATGGGTTATGAAGGACATGTCAAAATCTGTTATGGTTTTAGAATAATCAGCAATTACATTTAGAGCTAGCTCGCTAACAATCACTTATTTTAGCGTTACTTTTCGAAAAAGTCAAAATTCAAAAATCCGCCGCGATAACTTTTTTTATTTATCCATGACACACTCATATATAAAGTTTTGTGCGGATTGCACAAAAAATGTTGGAGGAGTTTAACAAGAAAGGTTTAACCTTTGTAGCCATGTAGCGCGAAAACTAGCTGGGAAACGAAGAGTGTGCCAATTCTCTTTATTTTGCAGAATCATCCAATAAACAAAGTGCCATCAAGTTTTTGAGTGTAGGACCAGTAGTTTGGTGGTTACAGGCGTAAACGCATTGTCCTTTATTATAGCGCCCCCTAGTTGTTGAGGGGTCTGAATTTTTGGGTTTGAGTAGCGGTGCACATTCTGTACTTGGATACCTGATTCAATGGATTCGTTACAAATCCGCATGGGCCGCCCAACGCGTTTTAGCGGAGAATAATAATTACCCGTAATAATAATAATAATAATAATAATAATAAATAATTTAAAAACACTAGAAAAACAATAGGGTTCTCTGCTCACAGAGCAGACGAACGGCATAGCCGTTCGCCTGCGCTGCGGGCTTGGAACCCTAATAAATAATTTAAAAACACTAGAAAAACAATATGGTTCTCTGCTCACAGAGCAGACGAACGGCATAGCCGTTCGCCTGCGCTGCGGGCTTGGAACCCTAATAACTAGAACTGCAAGCAGTTATTAACGGGTTCCAAGCCCACGCACCGCCCCCTTTGAGCATGTTCCTGGACTTCAGCATACAACACCCTCATCCAAGCCCACCTACGCCGCGCCCCCTTTGAGCATGTTCCTGGACTTTAGCGTTCAACACCTCCTGACCACTGTCGGTCCGGGTCTGACAGACCACCTCTGATGTCATCACCCTCAGCACGGGCTCCCCTCAGGGCTGCATCCGGAGCCCCTTGCTGTTTACTCTGATGACACACGACTGCACCCCCAGGTTCACCCCCAATCACATCATGAAGTTCGCAGATGACACAAACTCATCAACAGCTCAGCTGTGGAGATGGTTAGCAGCACCAAGTTCCTGGGGGTGCACATCACGGTCAATCTCACCTGGTCTGTGAACACCACGTCACTGGTGAAGAGGGCACAGAAGCGCTTGTACTTCCTGCAGAGGATGAGGAGAGCCCACCTGTCCCCGCACATTCTCACAACCTTCTACAGAAGTACCATCGAGAACATTCTGACCAGCGTACCATAGAGAGCATTCTGACCAGCTGTCTCTCTGTGTGGTGTCGAGGCGGCAGCACCTCCGACTGGTGGAAAACAACGGTTGTCAAGCTTCTGAAGTTTGCGCACGACACCACTCTCATGGGATTTATCTCTGATGGTGACGAGTCCACCTACAGATGGGAGGGTGACCATCTGGTGACCTGGTGCAGGGAGAACAACTTAGAGCTCAACGCTGTAAAAATAGTGGAGATGGTTGTGGACTTCAGGATGAACTCAGCCCCAGCTACCCCAACACCCTCTGTAACTATATATAATATATTTCAGTCATCAGTCAAGTCAAATTATGTTGCGAGTTCAGTTGTTTTTTTCTTTTCTTTGTTCAGTGGTTAATGTTGTTACCACTGGCAAGTTCACGTCAGTAAGAAAAATGGAGTTTGTCAATGGAGGTTCAGTTCTGCTTGGGGCACAGGCTCGCCATGTCCTTTCAGAGAGAATCCATGGAATCTGATCCAGTAGTCTGATCCAGCTTTTTGATCAGCAACAACAAAAAAACCTAGCCTGCACACGATAATACTATTATTGCATTCAGCTAAATAAACTCACTTTATCAATTTTTACAGCATGGTTTTTTCTTCATTCCTCACATTAACATTGCGATGTTTTACATGCACTTTAAATTTTTTTCCCAACTCAAAACACCGGAATCATCTTTAACCCATGTAAAACAAAAATATAAAATCCTTTTTAATTATGAAACTATGACCTGCAATTTAACAAATTACGGCATATGTTTTTTTAATCCTCTTCCAAGTCTTTGTAAATCATGAGATGAAATACAGTTATCACCTTACCAAAGAGCATGAAATCCTTCTACATCCAATACTCTCCATCATCATCCATTGTATGGACCAAACCCAGCGCTGAACACAGAAATGTCGGACTGGATCAAATACTGCGTGTGTGATGTGTTCAAGTACCTCGCTCAACGTAAGAATTTACACATGTACAGCCTCAAGCTATTTAACTAAGATGTAAATGAGGTTTAAAATGTCTAATGTTTAGTTTGATATTAATGAACAGTCATAATTTTAATTTACATGAAGTATGTTTGAACTAGAAGAATTAACAGTGGGATGTTGATAAACTGACTGTATATTTGTATTGTAGTGCTTAACCATAGATTTACTTCTGAGTCAGTTAGCTTGCAGTTGAATTCATGATCTAGAGACAGGAAGATGCATTCACGGAATGGAAGTCAGCGCAGTTAACGTGGGATTGCGCAATCCCAGGGGAGGCCAAGATCGCTGGCTTGGTGGCGCTTCACTATCAAGCGCCACCAAGGATTTACGTTAAAAATAGTGAAAAGTCTTCGATTTTAAAGAGAATATGATAAAAAAATAAGGAAATTAGATTAAAAAAACAACTATTATTACAAATGACTGCGTGAATCACAATATATATTATGTTATCATTATTCTATATTTTCTTTATTTCCATGATTGCCTCCACTGAATGCATGTAACTGCTATCTATAACTATAACCCATAAACTCTGCACAACATTCGCATATTTGCTCATTTTGCATCATTGCATCTCCAACTAGCATTACAAATCCTGTCGAAGTCTCAGTTTCTAAATGCATTCTCGCACAAATGCCCTTTGCACAATCAATCCAGTACATACAAATGGTTTTAAAAATACTTACCTGTACACTGTGACTTTCTCATGCATTGTTTACACTTCAATTGTTTACTTTTAAATCACTGCTGCACCTTATACTGTAATTTAAATTGACTGTAATTTACAAGCTGTATTCTTGCACAAATTGCCCTCTGCACAATCAATTCTGCATATACAAATGTTTTTTAAAAATACACACCTGTACACTGTGACTTCTCCTGATTTGTTTGCATTTCAATTGTTTACTTCAAATCACTGCTGCACCTTATACTGTAATTTATTTTACTGCAATTTACAAGCTGTATGCAACGGAATTTCATTCTGTATGCACTCTGTGCATACAAAATGACAAATAAAGTTTTCATATTCTCTTTAAGTGTATCTATCCATATTACATTATAGCGTTACTTTTTAAATAAGTCTGATCCATATCTGAACTATGGATTGTTGCATATGTTCTTGCCATTACTTCTACTTTTTCTTCATTTGTTAATGCTGTTCCTTCTTCATGTTTTAGAACTGGATATGTTCTCTCTGGTCTATTTCCCTTCATTTTCTTAATCATTCCCCATACCTCAGCTATAGAAGTTGTTCTGCCTATTGAATCACAAAAATCTCTCCATTTTGTCTTCTTTGCCTTCTAAATAACTTTCCTTGCTTCTGCTTGATCTTTTTTATATTCAATTAAATATTTTAAATTATGTGTTCTTCTCAAAACTCTAAAAGCTATCCTCCCATTTCAAGTCTCTGCTCCGCTTAGAAAAAACACAGGATGTGACGTCACTTCCGGTGATGTGCCCAAATATGGGCATAATGGCCGCTCTGTTCACAGTTCTGCATGGCAGAGCTCCTATATGATGAGAGCTTTGAACTGATCACAAACTTCAAAAATTTGTTAAAAATCAACGGTTTGCTCTAAAATTCTGAAAATATTCATGGATCTCAAAGAGTGCTTTATCTAACTATGTGATTTTTTAAACGCCCATTAAAAAGAGCGTTTCAAAGAAAAAAAATCTTAGCCTTTATAGTCTTGCAAGTGTGAATTTCAAAGTCTTTGAAATAGTTCAAAATCGGCTGGATTTTTACCAAACTGAAGTAAACATTTAGTCTGAATGTGCTTTACAAATAGTGGCCATTTTTATTGGGATTGAACAATATTTGTGGAAAATACATTGATTTCTCCATTTTACAAACTTTTAAAAAATCAGAGTGTGCAACTTTCAAAAACCTCAATACATGCAGTGAGAGAATTGTTACACCTTATTCATGGAATACATCCTGAAAATCTGAGATCGTTACACCACAAAATTGATTTTTAGTAATTTTTTGAAGTTTTATAGGTTTTTTTCACACTTTTGGAAATAGGCCCCGCCCACTTGTTTCAATCATTACCATATTTAAGACTTTAGTTAAGGGCTATTACTGGAAGGGGATGAAAAAGGTTTTGTAAAAATCCGATAAGCCATTCTTGCGCAGTAGATTTCTTGACATCACAGCGCCCCCTAGTGATGGACGATCCTCAAACGCGGGTCACATGTGCAAAATCTTATTTGGACTATGTGTTATGAAGGACATGTCAAAATCTGTTATAGTTTTAGAATAATCAGCAATTACATTTAGAGCTAGCTAGCTAACCATCACTTATTTTAGCGTTACTTTTCGAAAAAGTCAAAATTAAAAAATCCGCCATGATAACTTTTTTTATTTGTCCATTATATGGTTATATATGGAGTTTTGTGCGGATTGCACAAAATATGTAGGAGGAGTTTAACAAGAAAGGTTTAACCTTTGTAGCCATGTAGCGCGAAAACTAGCTGGGAAACGAAGGGTGTGCCAATTCCCTTTATTTTGCAGAATCATCCAATAAACAAAGTGCCATCAAGTTTTTGAGTGTAGGACCAGTAGTTTGGTGGTTATAGGCCAAAACGCATTGTCCTTTGTTATAGCGCCCCCTAGTTGTTGAGGGGTCTGAATTTCTGGGTTTGAGTAGGGGCGCACGTTCTGAACTTAGATACCTGATCCAATTGATTCGTTACAAATCCACGTGGGCTCCACAACGCGTTTTAATTCCGTAATAATAATAATAATAATAACTAGAACTGCAAGCAGTTATTAACGGGTTCCAAGCCCACGCACCGCCCCCTTTGAGCATGTTCCTGGACTTCAGCATTCAATCCCACAGCATCTGGTGGAAAAACTGGAACATCTGGGCTTCAGCACACCCCTTCACCACTCCCTCACCTCCTGAGCACTGTCGGTCCGGGTCTGACAGACCACCTCTGATGTCATCACCCTCAGCACGGGCTCCCCTCAGGGCTGCATCCGGAGTCCCTTGCTGTTTACTCTGATGACACACGACTGCACCCCCAGGTTCACCCCCAATCACATCATGAAGTTCGCAGATGACATAAACTCATCAACAGCTCAGCTGGGGAGGTGCTTAGCAGCACCGAGTTCCTGGGGGTGCACATCACGGTCAACCTCACCTGGTCTGTGAACACCACGTCACTGGTGAAGAGGGCACAGAAGCGCTTGTACTTCCTGCAGAGGATGAGGAGAGCCCACCTGTCCCCGCACATTCTCACAACCTTCTACAGAAGTACCATAGAGAGCATTCTGAGCAGCTGTCTCTCTGTGTGGTGTGGAGGCAGCAGCACCTCCGACTGGTGGAAAATGAGTAGAGTGGTGGGGACAGCAGAAGGGATCATAGGGGCTCCTCTTTCCTCCATTAAGGACATTTCATCCCAGCGCTGCATGTCCCCAGCCCATAGCATCAACACAGACCCTCAAACCCCCACCATGAACTGTTTCCCATATATATATATATATATATATATATATATATATATATATATATATATATATATATATATATATATATATATATATATATATAAATAATGTATATATATATATATATATATATATATATATATAATGAATGTTCTTCATTTACAGTGACCCTTTAAACCATTAATGCTATCACTCCTTTTCATGACAACTCATAATATATGAATCACATGTTTCCCGTAACTTTTACCTTTTTATTCTAAGTTCAACCAAGATATTCTCTTCTTATCCTTGTAGCTTGTAGTGTTAAATAAGACTAAAATCGTTTCATTTGAATCAAGGTATGCAGATGTTGATAGATATATCTATCTATCAGTGACGTGCGGTAGGGTTCATAGCTGGTGAAGCACTGACATCATCAGTCAGATTTACAAATATATACACTCTACAGAGTAGACTCATTGCAAAGTGCTGATGGAGACTGGTTGAGCCAAATCAATTAACCAAGAGACATGGAAAAAATATTGATTATTTGTTAAAAAAATAAATAAAACTAAATTATTTGTCATTTGATCGGTAGCAGTTTATGAGGTATGATGGATTTCTACATTTGTAACACATTCAAAAACTAACCTACATTACGCACATTTCATTACAAAAACAAAACATGAATAATTATCGCTGTCTTACCTCTACTTAGAAATGAAGTCCAGCTGCGCTCTTTCTGAACAAAAATATCGGTCACTTTCCAGTAAAAGTTCTTTTTATCTTCTTCAGTTTTAAAAGTTTCTCAGTCTCAGTGGAGCTCACTGCCAGGGAGGAAAGCCTTCCTTCATCAGTCCTGTTCCAGCTGTATGTTTAGAGTCTTTTTAGTGCTTTACTTGTTTAGCAAAACTCGCTAATAACACATCCATAACTTGCTTTGACTCTACTATTTGGGGATCAGAGCAGTGCCCCTTGAGTGCCCCCTGCCTAGAGGCCAAGGAACTGCCGGCCTCACCTACAACCAGCTCTTTGGCTTTTATGATCGCCCAGCAGCACACGAAAACACATAGTTTAATGACCAAAACACAATTCGTAATCCACATATATTAAATTGTGGAAAATCAGTTCATCAGTGTTTGAACAATTGAATTTATGATCTAGAGACAGGAAGATGCATTCACGGAATGGAAGTCAGCGCAGTTAACATGGGATTGCGCAATCCCAGGGGAGGCCAAGATCGCTGGCTTGGTGGCGCTTCACTATCAAGCACCACCAAGGATTTACGTTAAAAATAGCCAAAAGTCTTCGATTTTAAAGAGAATATGATAAAAAAAGTAAGGAAATTAAATTAAAAAAACTATTATTATTACAAATGACTGAGTGAATCACAATATATATTGTTATCATTATTGTATATTTTCTTTCTTTCCATGATTGCCTCCCCTGAATGCATGTCACTGCTATCTATAACTATAACCCATAAACTTTGCACAACATTTGCATATTTGCTGATTTTGCATCATTGCATCTCCAACTAGCATTACAAATGCTGTCGAACTATCAGTTTCTAAATGCATTCTCGCACAAATGCCCTTTGCACAATCAATTCAGTACATACAAATGGTTTTAAAAATACTTACCTGTACACTGTGACTTTCTCATGCATTGTTTACACTTCAATTGTTTACTTTTAAATCACTGCTGCACCTTATACTGTAATTTAAATTGACTGTTATTTACAAGCTGTATTCTTGCACAAATTGCCCTCTGCACAATCAATTCTGCATATACAAATGTTTTTTTTAAAATACACACCTGTACACTGTGACTTCTCCTGATTTGTTTGCATTTCAATTGTTTACTTCAAATCACTGCTGCACCTTATACTGTAATTTATTTTACTGCAATTTACAAGCTGTATACAACGGAATTTCGGAATCTCTGTATGCACTCTGTGCATACAAAATGACAAATAAAGTTTTCTAATTCTCTCTAAGTCTATCTATCTATCTATCCATATTATATTATAGCGTTACTTTTCAAATAAGTCTGATCCATATCTGAACTATGGATCTTTGCAAATGTTCTTGCCATTACTTCTACTTTTTCTTAATTTGTTAATGCTGTTCCTTCTTCATGTTTTAGAACTGGATATGTTCTCTCTGATCTATTTCCCTTCATTTTCTTAATCATTCCCCATACCTCAGCTATAGAAGTTGTTCTGCCTATTGAATCACAAAAATCTCTCCATTTTGTCTTCTTTGCCTTCTAAATAACTTTCCTTGCTTCTGCTTGATCTTTTTTATATTCAATTAAATTTTTTAAATTATGTGTTCTTCTCAAAACTCTAAAAGCTATCCTCCCATTTCAAGTCTCTGCTCCGCTTAGAAAATACACAGGATGTGACGTCACTTCCGGTGATGTGCCCAAATATGGGCATAATGGCCGCCCTGTTCACAGTTCTGGATGGCAGAGCTCTCGATGATGAGAGCTGTAAATTGATCACAAACTTCATAAATTTCTTAAAATTCAACGGTTTGCTCTAAAATTCTGAAAATATTCATGAATGTCCAAGAGTGTTTTATCTAACCACACGATTTTTTTGATGGTCATTAAAAAAATGGATTCAGAGAAAAAAAAATATTAAACTTTATAATCTTGTATCATTAATTTTTAAAATCTTGTAAATTGGTCAAAATCGCCTGGATTTTTACCAAACTGAAAGACATGGTTATTCTGGCTGTGCTTTACAGATAGAGGCCATTTTTATTGGGATTGACCAATATTTGTGGAAAATACATTGATTTCTCCATTTTACAAACTTTTAAAAAATCAGAGTGTGCAACTTTCAAAAACTGGAATACATGCAGTGAGAGAATTGTTGCACCTTATTCAAGGAATACATCCTGAAAATCCGAGCTTGTTACACCACACACGTGATTTTTGGTGAATTTTTGAAGTTTTCCAGTTTTTTTCCACACTTTTGGAAATAGGCCCCGCCCACTTGTTTCAATAAATACTATATTTAATACTTTAGTTAAGGGCAATGTCTAGAAGGGAATGAAGAAGGTTTTGTAAAAATCCGATCAGCCATTCTTGCGTAGTAGATTTCTTGACATCACAGCGCCCCCTAGTGATGGACGATCCTCAAATGCGGGTCACATGTGCAAAATCTTATTTGGACTATGGGTTATGAAGGACATGTCAAAATCTGTTATGGTTTTAGAATAATCAGCAATTACATTTAGAGCTAGCTCGCTAACAATCACTTATTTTAGCGTTACTTTTCGAAAAAGTCAAAATTCAAAAATCCGCCGCGATAACTTTTTTTATTTGTCCATGACACACTTATATATAAAGTTTTGTGCGGATTGCACAAAAAATGTTGGAGGAGTTTAACAAGAAAGGTTTAACCTTTGTAGCCATGTAGCGCGAAAACTAGCTGGGAAACGAAGAGTGTGCCAATTCTCTTTATTTTGCAGAATCATCCAATAAACAAAGTGCCATCAAGTTTTTGAGTGTAGGACCAGTAGTTTGGTGGTTACAGGCGTAAACGCATTGTCCTTTATTATAGCGCCCCCTAGTTGTTGAGGGGTCTGAATTTTTGGGTTTGAGTAGCGGTGCACATTCTGTACTTGGATACCTGATTCAATGGATTCGTTACAAATCCGCATGGGCCGCCCAACGCGTTTTAGCGGAGAATAATAATTACCCGTAATAATAATAATAAATAATTTAAAAACACTAGAAAAACAATAGGGTTCTCTGCTCACAGAGCAGACGAACGGCATAGCCGTTCGCCTGCGCTGCGGGCTTGGAACCCTAATAATAATAATAATAAATAATTTAAAAACACTAGAAAAACACTAGAACTGCAAGCAGTTATTAACGGGTTCCAAGCCCACGCACCGCCCCCTTTGAGCATGTTCCTGGACTTCAGCATTCAAAACCCTCATCCAAGCCCACCTACGCCGCGCCCCCTTTGAGCATGTTCCTGGACTTCAGCGTTCAACACCCTCATCCCACAGCATCTGGTGGAAAAACTGGAACATCTGGGCTTCAGCACACCCCTTCACCACTTCCTCACCTCCTGACCACTGTCGGTCCGGGTCTGACAGACCACCTCTGATGTCATCACCCTCAGCACAGGCTTCCCTCAGGGCTGCATCCGGAGCCCCTTGCTGTTTACTCTGATGACACACGACTGCACCCCCAGGTTCACCCCCAATCACATCATGAAGTTCGCAGATGACACAAACTCATCAACAGCTCAGCTGTGGAGGTGGTTAGCAGCACCAAATTCATCAGGGTGCACATCACGGACAACCTCACCTGCTCTGTGAACACCACATCTGGTGAGGAGGGCACAGAAGCGCTTGTACTTCCTGTGGAGGATGAGGAGAGCCCAACTGCCCCCCGCCCATCCTCACAACCCTCTACACAAGTACCATAGAGAGCATTCTGACCAGCTGTCTCTCTGTGTGGTGTCGAGGCGGCAGCACGTCCGACTGGTGGAAAACAACGGTTGTCAAGCTTCTGAAGTTTGCGCACGACACCACTCATGGGATTTATCTCTGATGGTGACAAGTCCGCCTACAGGTGGGAGGGTGACCATCTGGTGACCTGGTGCAGGGAGAACAACTTAGAACTCAATGCTGTAAAAATAGTGGAGATGGTTGTGGACTTCAGGAAGAACTCAGCCCCAGCTACCCCAACACCCTCTGTGACTATATATAATATATTTAAGTCGTCAGTCAAGTCAAGTTATGTTGCGAGTTCAGTTGTTTTTTTTTCTTTTCTTTGTTCAGTGTTTTGTGTTATTACCACTGGCAAGTTCATGTCAGTAAGAAGAATGAAGTTTGTCAATGGAGGTTCAGTTCTGCTTGGGGCACAGGCTCGCCATGTCCTTTCAGAGAGAATCCATGGAATCTGATCCAGTAGTCTGATCCAGATTTTTGATCAGCAACAACAAAAAAACCTAGCCTGCACACGATAATATTATTATTGCATTCAGCTAAATAAACTCACTTTATCAATTTTTACAGCATTGTTTTTTCTTCATTCCTCACATTTCCATTGCGATGTTTTACATGCACTTAAAAAAATTTTCCCAACTCAAAACACCGGAATCATCTTTAACCCATGTAAAACAAAAATCTAAAATCCTTTTTAGTTATGAAACTATGACCTGTAATTTAACAAATTACAGCATAGGTTTTTTTAATCCTCTTCCAAGTCTTTGTAAATCATGAGATGAAATACAGTTATCACCTTACCAAAGAGCATGAAATCCTTCTACATCCAATACTCTCCTTCATCATCCATTGTATGGACGAAACCCAGCGCTGAACACAGAAATGTCGGACTGGATCAAATACTGCGTGTGTGATGGGTTCAAGTACCTCGCTCAACGTAGGAATTTACACATGTACAGCCTCAAGCTATTTAACTAAGATGTAAACGAGGTTTAAAATGTCTACTGTTTAGTTTGATATTAATGAACAGTCATAATTTTAATTTACATGTAGTATGGTTGAACTAGAAGAATTAACAGTGGGATGTTGATAAACTGACTGTATATTTGTATTGTAGTGCTGAACCATAGATTTACTTCTGAGTCAGTTAGCTTGCAGTTAGTTGACCTCCACGCAGATTTGGCTCTGAAGGAACAGTCTGTTAAGAGTGATCCTATATATATATATATATATATATATATATATATATATATATATATATATATATATATATATATATATATATATATATATATATATATTAGTGCTGTCAAACGTTTAAAAATTTTAATCGCGAATAATCCTATGATGTCGATAGTTAACTCGAGATTAATCGCAAATTAATCGCATATTTTATCCTTTTATTTCTGAAAGTGTAATAGCCTATTTGGGCATTTTAATATGCAATTTTGCAATAAATGACACTAATAAAATACATGCTTGTACAAAAAATATTTTTGTTATTTTTCAAGCACTTTTCAGAATTGGTATGAAAACATCCTGGTGCCAAATGTTAAACTCTGGACTATAATGGCTATATGACTAATCATGATACCCTGATGTTTACACCATGTGTAAACAAATGTGTAAATACCTGTTTTCATGCCGATATATTTTTTTTGCCTCTTAAACAAAAGGTATTATGCATACATATAAATTAATAAAAATTGAACATTTCGATAAAGTCATAAGTTTTGTTCATTTCTTCACTCTCTCTCTCTCACACACACACATCTAATTCTGAGCTTTCACACCAACAACAATAATTTCTTTGAATATTTTTGCTTGCTGTTTCTATCCATATTCATAGAGTTTAAGCCTGGAAAAAGGTTTTAAATCTCCAGGTCATTCCAGCCTTACACTTTGCTTGCAACTGGGCAGGAGCTTAATACCCTGAATGAGACTGTTTAGCAACTATTAGTAACTCCAGGTCCTTCGTTTGGAAACGTGATTCATCCCTGGGTTGTCAAATACAGAGACAACAAATTAATAAGCATTAAAGAACGGTTTATGGGTTGGGTTTCTGCAATGTTATCAACGTGTAAAAGCTCATCTTCAGAACCAATCTCTGCTTAAAATGGTGATCTGCACCAAGTAATCTACTTTCAGCAGTTATCACCGGTTATTGCACCGTAAACTGCAGAAAATACGTGCAGAGTTGCTCTGTCTGCCTTTACTACCGTCGGCTCCTATGGCGGAGGGATATTTCAGCTGGATACACTCAAATGTAGTGCAGGCAGGCCACTTAATAACCCCTATTTCGTCACTTATTTAAGACCCCAAATAAGCGATTTCACTTTCAGAAACCTGCCCAAAAAAAACGCAACCCGTGACTCATGAAATTTAGAAGCGCTTTTAGAAAAAAGAAGCCCAAAGTCGCGTGTGTCCGATGTGTGTGTGTTTGTAGAGATCCATTCATGATCAAATGCGGTCCTCTGCTGGAATTTTTTAAAGCATTAGTGTAAATATATATATATATATATATATATATATATATATATATATATATATATATATATATATATATATATATATATATATATATATATATATATATATATATGGATACATACAAAATTATTGAAGTGGACATCTAAGTTTTATTTGAATACCCCTTACTTAGACTATTAATGGTAAGAGTTGTTGTAGTTGCAAAAACAAGCCACGAGATGGAGCCCTTGCTTCATTTTCTGAAAAGCTCTTTACAATAGGTTTTTGTCAAACTATCTAAATAAATATTTATTTTAAATCAACGGTTTGCTCTAAAATTCTGAAAATATTCATGAATGTCCAAGAGTGTTTTATCTAACCACACAATTTTTTTGATGGTCATTAAAAAAATGGATTCAGAGAAAGAAAAAATTAAACTTTATAATCTTGTATCATTAATTTTTAAAATCTTGTAAATTGGTCAAAATCGCCTGGATTTTTATCAAACTGAAAGACATGGTTATTCTGGCTGTGCTTTACAGATAGAGGCCATTTTTATTGGCATTGACCAATATTTGTGGAAAATACATTGATTTCTCCATTTTACAAACTTTGAAAAAAACAGAGTGTGCAACTTTCAAAAACTGGAATACATGCAGTGAGAGAATTGTTGCACCTTATTCAAGGAATACATCCTTAAAATCTGAGCTTGTTACACCACACAAGTGATTTTAGGTGAATTTTTGAAGTTTTCAAGTTTTTTTCACACTTTTGGAAATAGGCCCCGCCCACTTGTTTCAATCATTACCATATTTAATACTTTAGTTAAGGGCAATGTCTAGAAGGGAATGAAGAAGGTTTTGTAAAAATCCGATCAGCCATTCTTGCGTAGTAGATTTCTTGACATCACAGCGCCCCCTAGTGATGGACGATCCTCAAATGCGGGTCACATGTGCAAAATCTTATTTGGACTATGGGTTATGAAGGACATGTCAAAATCTGTTATGGTTTTAGAATAATCAGCAATTACATTTAGAGCTAGCTCGCTAACAATCACTTATTTTAGCGTTACTTTTCGAAAAAGTCAAAATTCAAAAATCCGCCGCGATAACTTTTTTTATTTGTCCATGACACACTTATATATAAAGTTTTGTGCGGATTGCACAAAAAATGTTGGAGGAGTTTAACAAGAAAGGTTTAACCTTTGTAGCCATGTAGCGCGAAAACTAGCTGGGAAACGAAGAGTGTGCCAGGTCACTTTATTTTGCAGAATCATCCAATAAACAAAGTGCCATCAAGTTTTTGAGTGTAGGACCAGTAGTTTGGTGGTTACAGGCGTAAACGCATTGTCCTTTATTATAGCGCCCCCTAGTTGTTGAGGGGTCTGAATTTTTGGGTTTGAGTAGCGGTGCACATTCTGTACTTGGATACCTGATTCAATGGATTCGTTACAAATCCGCATGGGCCGCCCAACGCGTTTTAGCGGAGAATAATAATTACCCGTAATAATAATAATAATAAATAATAATAAATAATTTAAAAACACTAGAAAAACAATAGGGTTCTCTGCTCACAGAGCAGACGAACGGCATAGCCGTTCGCCTGCGCTGCGGGCTTGGAACCCTAACTAAATAGGGTTCTCTGCTCACAGAGCAGACGAACGGCATAGCCGTTCGCCTGCGCTGCGGGCTTGGAACCCTAACAATTGTTTGACTCCACTTGCTAAAAAAGAAAAAAAGGTGTAGAAAACTTCAGTGTACATTTCTTGTAATCATACAAGGGATGGAATTAAGTAATGTGTAATTATTACACATATACCCTTGTAGTGAGAGGTATGCCGAAATGATGGTTGGAATTTAACATATGCACGATAATGCAGGTTTAATTGCAGAGTGTGTATTAACCAAGGGCTAGCCTTAAATATATATATTTAAGGCTAGCCCATCAGAACATTGGTAGCTATGTTAAAAAGTAACAAAACATTGGCATGTCATGCACTGCTCTCTAAGAAACATATGCATAGTTTCTCAATAAACTCTAAAGCCTTTTTTACTTACCTCTACATGCTTGCATAGGTTTGATGTTGAGATTTTAAATGCAGAGAACTCAATCTCTTTAGTCAAACAGAGTTTAAATTGCATTATAAAGCTGTTGCCCCTTTGTACTAAAAGATAAACTGGTCGCTTAAGTACGACCATGTGTTTTCTTCTTTTTCTTAGTGGTCAACTTTAACAGTAGTTGATGTTTTTGCTAGCACAACTAAAATCCGAGTGATGTGCCTCCATGTTGGGATTTCATAACTCTGACCTCAATCCCAGCTGATGGATGACTACCGTTTCTTCCGGTGATTTGTTTTTCCTTTAGTCAGTAACTGATGTAATTTCAAATATAACTGAGTAAATAAAAAAATAAAAAAACGCACGTACAAATTGTACTTAATTACAGTAACTTCAGTAAACATAATGAGTCACTTCCCACCCCTGGCTATAGCTAAATATATTATTGAGTTTTAGCTTCCAAACCCTGGTTGAATTGACACAATGACCATCGAACAGGGTACGTAGCCAGATCATTAAGTGCCAAATGACAACACTAAACAAGAAATGTCTCCTCCCTGACTCTGCTCTTTCTATTGTGGCAATAAAGATTTATTTTAAATATGTGGAAAGCCTCTGTAAACACTATCTAGCAGTGGATGTAGCAGAGGTAACAACAACATTAATATTCTTGTTAACTAGTTTAACATGATATATTGCCATTTATTAAGTATCATCATTCAGCTAAGCGGTGCATGGCATGACATTACTCAATTTACAAGGTTTATTTGAAGAACAATGCAACTTTTTTAGAGTTTTACTGGCACTGGCTGGATTGGTGAACATGATTCTGACACAACGGGCAGCTCAGCTCAGCCTATATTCAAACCTGGTCATATGGAACCCCATATTCAAACCAGACACAGTGTAACATTTTAAAGGGTTTTTAAAACCTGGTCAAGGTGTTGCAAGCCCCTGCCTGCGACACCAATTGACCAGGTGTCTTAGGCAGAGGCAGACCTGACCCGAATCAGCCAACGTGTTCCCAGCGGGACACAGAAACCTGGGGAGCAACCTTAACCAGGCGGTGCACACAAACTCTAGTTAAACCAACTAGCAAGGGCAAAACGGGAACAGGTCCATAGGACCAACAGGCTGAGTGACAAAAACACTGGGGAAAAACACATGCAGGCAGCGAGACAAGACATTCTAGCAGGGAGTGGTGAGTGAGACAGGTATCTAAATGCAGAGAAGCAGGTGGAGTGACTTGATGATAATTAGACAGCAGCAGGTGGAGCTGATTGTGATACTGAGGGGTGGCTGACCCCTCATTATCACACGCTCCTTCATCCGTGCGTTCTCCGGTCACAAATTAAAGCTATTCAATTCAATTCTGTGCTACGGCATGATAGAGAACCTTCCGTTGTCTGTCAGAAATATGGATCGAGCCTATTTGTGACGGATGACGGAGCGAAATGTGTAAATTTCTGAAAATCAGATGCACCAGACAGGAAGTCAGAAACAGGAAGTTTAAAGTAAATCCTGCAGGATCCAGTTTGGATTCCTGTGGGGCATATCCTGCTGTGAACAAACAGCGCACAAGGAAGGTAGTAAGTGAGAAGCTGGTTTAAGATGAGTGGAAAATTATCAATCGAAAAAAGACTAAACAAACCCCCAAATCATGACAATATGCAAGTGTAAAAAGCACGGGAATCTCCAGCCTTCATACATTCCAGGAGACAATTTCAGTGTCACAAAGATGAACATGATTTTCATGAGAAATAGGCTAATCAACCCCAGAAAAAAAAGCAAGTAGTATGCCTAGACTCTTGACTCTGTGATGTTTACACAATGTGTAAATAAATATGTGTTTTCATGCCGAAAAACTTTTTTCATACATGGTATTATGTATTAATTATTGTTCATTATTTATTGCTCTTTTTCACTTTCTCTCACACCCATATATAATCCTAAATTAATCATCTAATCCTGACCTTTCTGTGCACAACAATAATGTCTTCATAGTTTTTGCACAATATCTACTTTCATACAAACAGTTTCTTTTAAGCCTGAAAAAGTGTTTAAAATGTTCAGGTGATTTGTGTCTTACACTTTGCTTGCCACTGAGGCAGGAGCTTAATATCCTTGAAAGAGAATCGTTTTGCACAGCTTCTTGCATGTGCTGACACTGTAACTCCAGGGTACTTCATTCAGCCTTAGTCAAATACAGAGATAACAAATTAATAAGCATTAAAGTACGGTTTATGGGTTAGATTTCTGCAATGTTATCACTGCATAAAAACTCATTTCCAGAACCAATCTCTGCTCAAAACGGTGATCTGCACCACGTAATCTACTTTCAGCAGTTATCACCAGTTTACTTTCCAACACTCAAATACAGGCAAAATTGCTCCCTCTGCCTTTACTCCTGTCGGCTCCTGTGTCAGCCTAGAGTAGAAAAGACCCAGCCAATTTGGCGGCAACACATGACGCGCTCCAGCACGTAATGAGGCGTCTAGTATATTTTTTTTCTATAGGTAGGAGTGTGTGAATGTGGAGAGGGGGAGGGATGTTTCAGCTGGTTATACTGACAGTGTCTGTAGCGCGCAGTGCAAGTGGGTCTCTAACGTGTTTATCGTCACTTATTTTAGTGCCCAAATAAGCAGCTTCACTTTCAGAAACAAGCCCAAAAAAAACGCATCCCGCAACTCACAGAATTTACGAGCGACTTTAGAAAAAAGAAGCCCAAAGTCGCTTATAATAAGCAAACTTTGCAACCCTGATCGTTGTACGCAGCGCTTCACTTTCCAGGCTGGTGCATTAGAGCACCAAGACGCACAAAGAAAACGGTGCATTGATCTGCGGCATTACACTTCAAAGTCCGGCTATTTGCGCCGTGATCCAGGGACCAGTTTACTTTCCAACACTCTATTCTCCTCCCAGAGATGACTGGATGAGCTGCTGTTCGTCTTTTTATTAATCCTTTTTTCTTCATTTCATGTCGGTCATTTTTCCAAATACGACCACTTTATACAAGCAGGCAATCCCAGTAAAATGCTGACAGGTGAGTGTACATTAATATCAAACAGACAAAGTTAGTATATTGACTGGCAAGTAAACATAAAAATAAGCAAATTATAATTAATTGAATTGAATTGCTTTTATTGTCCCCCATGCGGGAAATTACATTTCAGTACAACCCATCAAGTGAAAGACAAACATGGGTTGACAGGTCACTGAGGCCTTGCTGCCCTTTTCAAAACGCTGCCTTTTGCAGAATATAGAAAAAAGTACATGAGTGGGTTGAGGGAAAAATGTGCATTTCTTGCACTGGCTGTTATCAGGAGACAGTAGGAGGATGCAGATAAAAACCCTCAGCACAAAAAGCAATATACACATCATATCATAAGCATAACGCTTGGGTGGGATCGGTTCACGGGTGAAGGGCCTCCCAGTCCAGTTTTCCCAAGTGAACAGGGCGTCCAACCAAGGTTTCCTGTTGGATGAGAGATCCTCATCTCAATAAGATGAGATCTCCATCACATCTTATTGAGATGAGGATCTCAATAAGGTGACTGAAAACATTTTGAAGCTTTGTGAAAGTGAATAAATTTCACTAGTTTTTATCATCATGAGACGCTGATTTCTTTCATTTCATCGCATTTGTGTGTTTTATTTTATTTTACTATCAGCCAATCAGAGCTCTTCAAAGACAGTGTCACACCTAGCAACGTGGTCAACCACAGTTCCCCACTAAGATAAGAATTTCTGTAGCTCTCTGAGAGGACTCAGAATCTCTGTGAATACGGGCACTGATGCCAGATAGGTGACGGAGGAGGGTACTGGTGGAAAAGGTAACTGACATTATGAGATAATTGAGCTCAGACCAGTTGCATAGCAGATTACATGTGGTCTTCACGGGGTCAACAGTAAGATCTCTATTGTGGAAAGGAAAGTGGCTTCGGACTGCTGCAGCGATTTCAGGCAGCCTTTAACGCGAGCGTCATTACGTGACGGAAACGCACATGTATAATGTGAGTCAAAACCGAGCCTACAGCCTTCTAAAAACGAACTACAAAGTGCGTACTCTCTTCTCTCCGGACATTATTGCTGATTTCCATGAGGGCGCTGTGCTTATACGTCATGTCCCGCAAAGGATTGTGGGATACCTTGAGGCTTCTTAGTACCGGGAAGGGACATTGCGGGGTTCCTAGGCAAAACTAGCCGTGGGAGGAAGCTTACAGGCTCCTTTTCCTACTTCCTTCCTTACTGACTGCACTTTACAGACAGAACTTATCATGGCAACTGTTGACGGACTTACACTTTGGCTACAGAGTGCTTACCCAATAAGGATATTCAGATGGAGCCTCTGTCTCTTCAATTGGGTCCTTCTAAAACCTTATGACAGTAGTTGGATGAAAATTAATAAATTTGGCCTTGTTGATTATTGTTACATTTGTAGGAAACAAATGAAGCTAACAAACCTGAGAAATCACCCAAACTATTGCAGCATCTGCATGGTGTTTTGTGGGTGTTTTGCTTCAGGAGGGATTGGCACATTTCACAAAATAGAGGGCATGATGAGGAACAAAACACTTTTTGGAAATATTGAAGCAATATCTTAAGACATCAGGCAGGTTGTGCAATTTTGAGCACAAATGCGTCTTCTAGAAAGACATAAGCCTTCCGCAAAATTAGTTACAAAGTTGCTGGTTCCATAAAAAATGTTATCAGAGCAAAAAAGATGTTTGAAAATAAGCTGTCCTAAAAAACAGACTAAATGTTAGTCTGGGTTAGATGTTTCACCCAAATCATACAGTTTAAAAGGCAACCCTAGAAAATATAAAGGAAATGCATGTGAATTTGTAAAGCTGAAAAAGTAGAAAGAGTCTCTGAAAATGGTCTCTCTTTAAATTCTGGCCTGTAGCAAATCCTATCTGACCCAAAAAGGAAAGGTTTAGTCTAAATTAATGTCAGACTTTTGACTTTCCTCGATATTTCCCAGACAGAAGTTACTGTATTGTTGCCATTTTTGCTCTCCAAAAATCCTTGCCTCAATGTGCATGCCAATGCTAACATATTTACTTTACATTGAGCAAGCTCTGCACTGGTGGCAACATGACTACATGGTGCCCTCATGTGGCATTTACTGAACACTGTTATCAGCCCCAAAGATTTCTTTACAGCTATTAAACTCCTTCTTTTGAATTTTTTGTGATCTAGAAAAAATATCTCAGTTCCAGTATTTAGCAGCAGTTTCATTACATGTAGACATTTTCATCTGAGAAGATGTTTTTGTACTCATTGCTAAAACACAAAGACAATGATTTCACAAAATACTTTTAATTAGACTGATTTAATTTGCTCTCTTTTACATCTTCATCTTAATGTGAGAGTGAGGAAAAAAAAGGTTATGTGCCTGTAAAGTTTTGGTTTCAGCTGAATACCTAATTGTCTTTAGGAAAAACAAACAAGAGAAGCTTATCCTGCAGGTGATAGATGTGCACTGCATGCACACACATCCACACAGAGGCTATTTAGAAGGACAGCTTCTCTTAAAGCCGTAATCCAGAGCGATTGAACTGTGACATCCTCAGCTAAAGCCTCACAGATGACGCTGCAGAGCTCACTTTCTCATTGAACTTTTGTTCCCCGCTCAGCTTGTCCTCCTCGGACTACACTCTCCGAAAATGATTCCAGACGTGCACTTCTGCCGTTTGTCCATTTCAAGTATGACAAGAATAATTCTGACGAGGTTTCCGAGAGTCAGAAAATAAACCTGAGGACTCGCATTGCGTTCTGAAAGAGTGTGACATCTGTGAGGCTCTGAGATGTTAATGATGACACATAAAGTGGATACTTCTTGTCCTACCCTCTGATTGGTTGATCTGAAGCCATTGTTAAATGCCCAATAAACGAACACCTGCGCCCGCATAAACGTTAATTTAAATGTTAATGCGTCATGAGAAGATCTCTGCATGCATCTGCGTGGAGCTTTGTGGAGGGGATGTGATTTTTACTTCAGGAGAAGAAGGGGCTTGTAGTGTTTTTGCTTTTACAGGCTTTGGAACAGAGATGCATTTGGACAGTTTCTGCTTTTTATGAATGTGAACAGGGGTTTTGGACCTCAAACAGCCATTACCCTGAGTGTGTGAAGTCAGTCTCCTTTCACATCACAGTACTGCAAATTGTTCTGTGTTGACATCACCGATTGAAGGTTTCACTTTCTGCACTCTCTGACTGTGGGGGTGGACTCTACACCCCCCTCCTCCTCCTCAATTACATCAAAACACAGATTGAAGGAAGAAGGAGAGATGGAGGTTTGGAGGAGCACAAAATAAAACCCACAAGAGAGCACAGTTATTTAAGAAGAGAAGCCTTTGTCATTAAAATCCTGTTAGCTGATTTAAGATCAGGGTAAAGCTCGCTGTCAAGTGGGTTTCTGCTCTTTATTGCTGGTCTAAAACAGTAATAAGAGCGCCGTAATAAAACGACTGAAGTGTTATATACTGTACAGCTGGAATCTAAAATCTCTCATGGACTAACAAAACAAGCAAGGAGGAACTGCCGAATGATTTGAAAGAACTGACTGCATGAAAAATGAGACGAATATGTTCCCCTGACATGAAAAGACTGGCGTGAAGCAGAAGGCAGTACATACAGTCGCACAGTCTGACAGGGAAATTGCAAAGTGCAAAGTCAAGAGTGTGGAGAGCGAGCTGGTAGATCAAAGTGTGTATTTACCTTCAACTCCACTGACCTGACTTAAATCCCATCGAAGGTTTGCACTGTTGGGGAAACAGTCATTTCAAATCAAAGGTTAAACTCATATGACTCTCCACAGGCAGCAACCTCTTCTTCCTCTTCAAATGGTAAAAATCGGACTGCTTGGTTGTTGTGTTTTGTGGCTTTGGAAAATGTTTAAATCTGCTTATATGGTATGTAGAAGAAGAACTAAAACAATATTTTCCTTTTTAATATGGTTTTAATGGCAAATACACTCAACTGCCACTTTATTAGGGACCGCATACAAAGACATGGCAGCAACTCAATGCCTTTAGAAATCTGGCCGTAGTAAAGTCAACTTACTGAAGTTCAAAGTGAACATCGGTAGAGGAAAGAGACACAATTTAGGTGCCCTTTGAACATGGCATGGTGGTACGTGACCACCCTGGGTGCCACTGCTGTCAGCTAAGAGCAGAAAATTGTGGCTACAAGTCACACAGGCTTGCCAAAATTGGCCATCAACAGATTGGAAAAACATTGCTTGGTTCATTGAGCCTGAATTTCAGCTATGACATTCAGATAGTAGGGTCAGAATTTGGAGTGAATAACATGAAAACAACCATCCTGCCTTGTATGAAAAGTTCAACTTGTCTCACCCCGAAATAGAGGTAGTGGAGAGTCCCTGGCCGTTGGACGCATCCAACATTCCTCTCCCGCATCCGTCAAGGTAGTGAGTGGAAGATTGGTCATGCCCTTCGGACTAACCAATGCATCACTTCTGTGACTTATCTAACAAGGAAGGTAGAGAAATGTGATTTCCACCCAGCTTCAGTCACCTTTCTCGGTTTCATCTTGGAAGGCTCACAGATTTGCGCCAACCAGGACTATAGTAACAATAATAATAATAATGATAATGCATTTTATTTATAAAGTGCCTTTGATAGCACTCAAGGACACTGAACACATTTGAAACAAACCAAATACCAATACGACAACAAATCATGAATAATCTAAAACTAATAGAAAATAAAACATGTATAGAGAGTGGACAGCTTTAAAAATCTAAGTTTTGAGGCGACTTTTAAAATGGGGAAGGAAGTCAACATCGCAAATGTCAGGACGTAGCTGATGTGCTGTTGTAGAATAGGGTTAATGTGTTGGAAACAGGAAGTTAGGGTGATATTACGGGCATCAGAATTCTGAACCAATGGAAGTTTATTCAGGGTTTTCTGTGGGAGAACATAGAGGACAGAGTTACAATAGTCAAGACGGGAGGTGGCTAAACTATGAATAAGGATAGAGGTTTAGTCGGGACTGAGGCAAAGACGGAGGCGGTTTATGCAGCGAAGGTGAAATAAGCAGAGTGAATAATGTTACTCATGGGGGACTGAAAGAAAAGGGTACTATCGAACAGTCTTGACACCAAGACTTTTTTCCTGAAGAAAAGGGGAGATTGAGGAACTTTTAATATTTAAAGAAAAGTTAGGGTGCCGGGTTCGATCCCCCGTTCTGGCCATCTCAGTTGTTGTGTCCTTGGGCAAGACACTTCACCCGCATCGCCTGCTGGCGGTGGTCAGAGGGTCCGACGATGACGTTGGTGCTGTCTGCTTGCCCCAGAATGTCAGTGACTGACTGTAGTGTAAATCGCTTTGGAGTCATTGGAGACATCATTGGAGTAACAAGCCATTTACCAAAAGTTATTGTCTTTAGAGAGGGTTAAATTGGTACCAATGAGAATAATTTCTGTTTTTATCAGAATTGAGTTTAAGAAAGTTTGTAGTGAACCAGGACTTAATAGCAGAGAGGCAATAGGAGAGGTGAGAGGGAGGTAATGTGGCAAATGGTTGGCAGGGTGGGTAAAGCTGGGTGTCATCAGCATAGCAGTGAAACTTCATATTGGTATGATATGGAGCCGAGGTAGAGGACATAAATAATAAAAAGGAGCAGGCCAAGGACAGAGCCCTGGGAGACACCAGAAGTAACAGGATAGTGAGTGGAACTGAAGCCTTTCAATTGAATGAACTGAGTACGGCCAGTTAGGTATGAACAGAAACACCAGAGGGGTGTACCCAGGGCCGGATTTAGGAGGATGGGGGCCCCTGGGCTGGAGTCAGGATGGGGGCCCTGGGCTAGAGTCATATTCATATATATATATATATATATATATATATATATATATATATATATATATATATATATATATATATATATATATATATATATATATATATATATAAGTGGCGGCTGGTGCTAAAAAAACTGAGGGGGGCGCACACAAACAAACGAAAAACAAACAAAGCAAATCTTAAAAAATAGCACTATTTGAACATGAATTTTGCCCTCTTTTCCTTCTGCCCAGCAAATTTCTCAATTATATTCTTAATTGTTAAAGTCAGTCATCTCTGTGACTAGTCTTTTCTCCATTGACAACATGGCCAATGCATTCAGTCTGTCCTGAGTCATTGAGTTTCTCAGAAAAGTCTTGATTCTTTTCAGAGTTGAAAAGCACCTTTCAGCTTTCAGCTGTGGTCATGGGTGTGGTGATGAAGATCTTCAAGAGCGGGACAGTTTCTGAAAAGACTTCTTCTAGATTGTTTTCCTGATTTTAATAACATTTTCTGCCATTTTTTAAGGCTGTGTTATGAAATGTGTTACAGCATTTTTGTGGGACAAGGTTATACAAAATTCAGTAACCAAATGCAGTGTTTCCCGCAGGAATTTGCTTATGCGAGGCGGACCGACGCGGAGCGGCGGGCGGGGGGCGGGGGGCGGGGGGGGGGACGACGACACGTTTTCCGCGGACAGACTCGCGGAGCGGGGGTATCCATGTGTTTTTTCCATGCCATTCACGCACGCGCGAAAGCGCGTGTTAACGTCACTTTTTTTTTTTTTTTTTTTTTTTGGAATGTTGGCGTGGCGGTAGCGTGAGTTTGGCGTGGCGGCCGCCACGCCAAGATAGCGCTGCGGGAAACCCTGAAATGTTTTATTCCCCATTACCCATAAACTTCAGTACAACTTAAATAATAAAATATCTTGCTGACAAACATTATATCAACATACCTACACAGCATAGACACAACTAAAGGTATTTCTAACTACAAAGCACATCTTCCTAATATATTAAATAACATTACTATAAACCAGTGTAACAGTGATTTTCCACAACAACTCACCTCTGCAGCAATCCTTTCATGGTCTTCTACACTGAGTATCCAACGCCTCTTCACTGGCTGACTACTAGCTACACTGCTCTATCCAACCATGGAGTGGAGAGATCACTTGCCTGCTGCTGAATTTGTAAATTAAGACGATCCGGTCCAAGCTCCTTTATCCTGTTTTTTTTCTTCAAGTGAACGCTTTGTAAAAGCATTTTTTTGTAAAGACAAAACAGAATTTTCTCTCATTTTGAAACTACTCAACTTTGCAAGCATAACCGTGAATCAACCTAACGAACTGCAGCTGAGCTGAGTCGCATCGGGGATTGTCCAATCACACAATGTTTTTAAAAAAATTAGCCAGTACTGACACTCTACCAGTAATGACGCAACAGAATAGGTGTGTCCGGGGCGCAGAGCTCTGCGCCCCTATGCAAAAACCTAGATAACCAATTAAAAGTCAGCCTCAGATCACGTGCTTGCCCAAGTTCCTGCGCCTACATTGACTCCCATTAGACCGGCGCCCTGCACATAGGAAAGGAGGAAGTGTGCACAATGTGAGCAATTAAATAGAATTATGTATTTACTATTTTAATAAATTCTAACATGTCTATTGGACACACAGTATGAATAAATACATTTCTAAGAACTTTGCAGTTCAGAAATCATTTATTATCTAAAAGATTTAAAGGGGGCGGCACCCGAGCGCCCCCTACTGGCCAGCCGCCACTGATATATATATATATATATATATATATATATATATATATATATATATATATATATATATATATGCCCTCTGAAGGATTTTTTACAGCCCCCGGTTCTCAATAAAAGCAGAGGTGGGTGCAAATGAACAATTTTCATCTTCTAGACCAATGTTTTTACAGAGAACATCTTGAAAAATATGAAGAACAAAATACAGATTTCCATTTATTTATGACACTTTTGCATTTAACATCTTTGTAGGAATTCGAACCACAAACACAACCTACATTTACTCAAACGCAAACCAAATAAGAAAACAATACTCAACCCTGAAAAGTTTGAAACTTTGAGCCTGTCTTATAATGCAGACATGCACAGTCTTTGTTTTGTATCTACACTTGTTTAAATTTTTACTTTCATTTAGCAGATAAACTTTAAAAAAGACCAAGTTTGTTTTCAAAATTATTTTACAGCCCCAAAGTTGTTTTAACATAATATTAACCCTCATGTCAAAAAGTTTGGACACCACTGCCCTAACCAGTAACACCAAGCCCTTTCAGTAATGAGTGAAAGGGTTATCAGACATTTAAGCCTTAGTCTGATATGAAATTTGAAAAGTTGCCCACTTTTTTGGATTTTTTTTTGCTGGAGGTTTCCCTTGACGCTCCTCCTCCCCAATGCGTAAGATGCGTCAAAAGTGGACCAATAACAAGCAAGCATTCAAGATGGACGTTTGCCAGAACAAATGGCGTTCCGCGAGCGAGTTACTTTTAGAACGTGACGTCATATCACGTGGTACAGGTAGGGCAAATATGCGTTTTCCTCCACTCTTTCGCTGTACATTACCCTTGGTTTTACTCAGTAAAACTACTGCTTTTTCTAAGTCTAAGATGTTTCCTAACCATTGTTTTTAAACATTGTTGTTATGGAACGTGCAACAGCGACTCGAGGTACGCTGATAGGCCGGGCGGGGTTTGCGCACCGCCCGCCAGCCGGCCAGCGGGTGCCGCACGGTGCCGGCAGGCGCTTTCCATTCACAAAAATAGAAAACATCCTTCGGGCCCCCCGAAATGCCGGGGCCCCGGGCTGCAGCCCCGGTAAGCCCCTGCTAAAATACCTATAATGCCAATCAAAGAAAGTCTCTGGAGGAGGAGCTAGTGTGAAATGGTATTGAACACTGCACTCAGATCAAGAAGCATCAGGAGGTAGAGAAGGTTGGAGGTTGACACAGCAATCATCAGCCACATTAGGAATGGTGATGAGTTGGCCTGCAGGTGGGAGGTTGATCCGCTGAATCTATGGTGCAGCCAGAACAACCTGGAGCTTAACCTCTTAACTGTCCCCCAAAATGCTAAAAACACCTAAAAACAGTATAGGCTACCAAAATTCAATTAGATGCTGTTCACGAACCCTTTGGAGTAGAAGCAAAAGCTTGGTGTCTTAAAAGGTAACACTTTAAATGAGATAGTTTCGGAAATGAGCTATGGTACATAACATTGCATCTGGGGAAACTGCACATCTACCCAATTGGTCAAAAGAGGTGTCAATCAAAGGAGGAGGGCTTGGACAACCATTTTGAAAACAGTGTCTTTAAAATAGAAGCCTCCAGTGCAAAATACAATGCTTAGAAGTCAGAAATATTCATAGTCTCAGTATTTAAATCCAAGCTTCAATATTTTAAGGTGTCCCCCTTAAAACCATAGGGAGGAATGTGGACTTCAGGAGGAGCCCACCCACTCTGCCCCCAATCACCATACTCAATAGTTCTGTGTGTGCTGTGGAAACCTTCTGGGATTCACAATAACCCAGGACCTTAGGTGGGAGCCCAACATTGTCACCATCATAAAAAAGGCCCAGCAGAGGATGCATTTCCTGTGTCAGCTCAGTAAGATCAACCTGCCTAAGGAGCTGCTGAGCCACCTCTACTCACCCATAATCCAGTCTGTCCTCTGCTCATCCATCACTGTCTGGTTTGGATTTCACACCCAAAAGGACAAGGCCAGACAGCCACAGACAGCAAAAAAGATAATCGGTCCTACCCTGCTCTCCATTCATGACCTGTACATTTCCAAAGACAGCAAATGGGTAAGAAACATCACTGCAGATCCAGCTAGCCCCAGCCGCATGTTCCAACTTCTCCCCTCTGGTAGGTATTCCGTATGCCAAAACCAACAGAACATGAACATTTTCTTTTCCACAACTCAGTATTCTAATGAACGGCTGTCAAAAGATTAATTAACTATAAATTTTTACTGTTCATATATTCATATCGTATATACTATATACCAAATCCACCTATTTCAAGCACATAACACTGTATATAATACTCATTTAGCATCCTCCTTCTCTGCACTTATCACACTGTGAACATGTATGTTTGTAAGGGTACGCGCACCCGTACGTCACTTTCACTTCCGAAATGTATTAATAACAATGGAAATAATATTTAGTCCTGTATTCTTTTCATTCTGCTCATTGGACCATTACAAAGTCGTCTTAATTTGTCTGCTTGTTTATAGTATGTTCATATGTGGCTTCTCTACTGCAGATTGTATAATGCTCACAATGTGAGAGCATTGTACAATCCTGGAAGATAAAACTAATTCTGATTCTGAAAGAAGCGTCATAAAGAAAAGGCCTTTTTGCCTTACAGAAGATGCTTCAGTTTCTATAATGGTTAATCTACAGATCCCCTGTTGAGGACCATAATGTAGTCTTAAAAGTGCAACTTTTGGAGCTGAATTCTTTTCCCTCAGTCTTTTGTTTATATGGTATATCAGACAACAACTTGGGGGAAGCAGCTGAACTGATTTACTAAGGAGCCTCATGCGAAGATACAATTGTATATTATTCATTGGAGCTTTCAACATACATATTTGTTGTGAGTCTGAAAGGTTGTCTTGCTGCTTTTGACTTTTTTAAGTTTACTCACTGGCTGATGGATCCAACCCACATCCAGTCACTCACTTGGTCTGTTGCTGGCCTGAAGGTATGCACTGAAATCAAAGACTCTGCAGTCCATCCAGAGTCACCATGGGACTCTTGGCTGCATCTCTGATCAGTGCTCTCCTTGTTCAGCCTGTAAGTTTAGGTGGACGACCTTGTCTAGGTAGGTTTACAGTTGTGCCATACTCTTTCCATTTCCAGATGATGGATTGAACAGTACTCCGTGAGATTTTTAAAGCTTGGGAAATCTTTTTATAGCCTAAGCCTACTTTAAACTTCTCCACAACTTTCCGTCCGGTGTGTTCCTTGGACTTCATGATGCTGTTTGCTTCCAATATTCTCTAAACCGAGGATGTCACAAAGCACCTGTATTTGACTTTCTATCAGGAA
Organism: Fundulus heteroclitus; assembly: GCF_011125445.2. Lineage (NCBI taxonomy): Eukaryota > Metazoa > Chordata > Actinopteri > Cyprinodontiformes > Fundulidae > Fundulus > Fundulus heteroclitus. The sequence continues at coordinate 40,139,108 of NC_046382.1, forward strand.
GTCCACAAAATGCAGTTCAAAGCCTTCAGCTGATCCAAAATGCTGCAGCAAGAGTTCTGATGAAAATCAACAAGAGGGATCATATTTCTCCAATTTTAGCTTCCCTTCATTGGCTTCCTGTTAAATCAAGAATAGAATTTAAAATTCTTCTTCTAACATATAAAGCCCTTAATAATCAAGCTCCATCATATATCAGAGCTCTGATTACCCCGTATGTTCCTAACAGAGCACTTCGCTCTCAGACTGCAGGTCTGCTGGCGGTTCCTAGAGTCTCTAAAAGTAGAATGGGAGGCAGATCCTTTAGCTATCAGGCTCCTCTCCTGTGGAACCAACTCCCAGTTTTGGTCCATGAGGCAGACACCCTATCTACTTTTAAGACTGATCTTAAAACTTTCCTGTTTGACAAAGCTTATAGTTAGAGTGGCTCATGTTACCCTGAGCTACCTCTATAGTTGTGCTGTGATAGGCTTAGGCTACTGGAGGACATCAGGATCTAATTTTCTCACTCTATAGAGTTCTACTGTTCTTCAATTATGCATTATGTGTTGTCATTTTTGCTTTAACTTTCTGTTCTCTCTCTTTTCTCTTCATAGTAGGTACACCTGGTCTGGCGTTCTGTTAACTGTGACATCATCCAGAGAAGACGGCTCACCCGCTACTACCATCTAATGTAGAACAGATTACTAGATCAATGTGTGCTTCTGTGCTTTTTTGTTTCTCTTGTTGTGTCTCTGTTCTGTCTTCTGTAACCCCCAGTCGGTCGAGGCAGATGACCGTTCATACTGAGCCTGGTTCTGCTGGAGGTTTTTCCTTCCCGTTAATGGGGAGTTTTTCTTCCCACTGTCGCTTCATGCTTGCTCAGTATGAGGGACTGCAGCAAAGCCATGTACAATGCAGACGACTCTCCCTGTGGCTCTACGCTTCCCTAGGAGTGAATGCTGCTTGTCGGGACTTTGAAGCAATCAATTGGTTTCCTTATATAGGAAAATTTTTGACCAATCTGTATAATCTGACCCAATCTGTATAATATGATTGAACTTGACTTTGTAAAGTACCTTGAGATGACATGTTTCATGAATTGGTGCTATATAAATAAAATTGAATTGAACTGATCTGAATTGAATTTGTGCTGAGATTTGGTTCATCATCAGGCAACTTCTGAAGGCAATTGGTTGTACTCAGACAAAAGGGGGCTGAATACTTTTGCACACCACACTTTTAACTTTTTTATTTAAAACATTTTTTAAATTGTGCCTTTTTACTTCATAATTGTTTACCAGTTTTGTGTCTTTCACATAAAATTCCATTAAAATATATCTATGTTTTTGGTTGTAATGTGACAAAATGTGGAAAAGTTCATGGGTATGAATATTTTTTGCAAGCCACCGTATACCTGTAGTTTTCACATGGTTTACTATATTTATATATATACAATTTTTTTAATGGTTTCATTGTCATTCTTTACAAATGACTAAGTTATTCTAGCTCATACAGTGTATTATGGTTTAAACAATGGATCAGGGGTGATGTGTAGCACGTTCTGATAAACGTATTTGTTTTCATAAAAGTGAGAATGAGTGATCATAAACTAGAATAATGAAGAAACAACATATTGGTCGTCTATTTGTTTAAAAAAAAACAATGTGTTAAAGTGAGCCAATGTCTGTGACCCAGTCTAACACTGATACATGCACTGAAAATAAACAAGTCAGAAAATGTGCAGAACAGTTGCCAATTAATCGTGTATTTTTCTTACCCCCGATACTTTCTCTGGATACTCCTGAATCAGTGTTTCTGTCTCCTTTCTGTAATCTCTGCAGCTACACACTTGCAACAGATGGTCGCTTATCCTGCGCCTGGTTCTGGTTCTGTTGGAAACTTCTTCCTATTGTAGGGAGTACTTCCTTTTCACTGCCACCACATGTTCACGGGGAACTCTGCTGAGCAGATCAGCTTGTCTGAACCTGAACTCATTAAAAAGTCATTGCTCCAGACAGGTGCAGCTTAATAAATTAAAATATCAATGATTAATTTATTTTAAAGTTTCAATCCAAAATGTAAAACTCATATTATATACATTCATTAAACACAGTGACAACCCAGCCTCACTGAAAAATGTGTAATAGCCCCATTGGTCCACAAGGGGAAATGTGGTATAGTCAATTCAGAACGATGAAACTTTTAGCGAGGAGCATGCATAATATTTTCATAATCTTTGTTCAGGGAATACAGACGATCTTTCATTTATTACTTTCACCAGAGATTTCAGTGTGTTCTCAGAAAAACGTGAGAATGTTACATTTTCTACCATTGTTAAAGTGGTTGCCATGGACGCAGCAATTAAAAGTTACCAACTTGCGTTGACATTCCCCTTACATAACGTAAAACATTTAAAGAAAACATCTGCAGTTATATGCTTTTTTAATGACATATTTTCATAATTTTTGTAATGCATTCTTTAATTGAATTTAGTACTGTTTTAAATAAGTAAATGCACAATACAGTAATATTGTTATTTTCACACAATAAGTAATTCAAAATAGCCCTTAAGTCAAAGTGTCTCTGCAAATGTCTTGAGCACATCTTTGTCTGTTGATGCCACTGGTATGGAGCTGACTATACTTTCGCATGACAAAGTTTGTGGAAAGTAAAAGGTTTTCACAAAGATTTTAAGGCCAGGCTGTTTCCTGTTACCGTTAAAGTATAATTCTGCCCAAAACATTATACCTCCAACTGTTTTACACATTAAAATCTAACTTTACACATTTAGCACTGGTGTCACTGATATTCACAAGGCTAAGACGGATGCACAGATTCCACCGCAGACACTCAGGGGTAGTGGGAAGCCTTCACACAGACACAAAATGAGAACCAATACCACTATGTTTATATGTGAGTGTTACGTTAGATGTACGGCTCTCCTGACAGGAATGACGTAGATCAGGGCCTGGTGTGGGTAAATGAGGATGTTGGGATGATTTGCTTGCACACTCAGGAAAACCGTAAGAACACCTTAGAAATCAAGGGGAAATAGGTAATATGAGAGTCTAGATGTCATACATGCAAATTTAAGTCTAGAATTTGGCCAAATTTGAAAACTAAGCATACATTGTGCAGTAAAAAGTAATTGCTTACCTATCCAAATAATGGAGATCAGCTGTTTTTAATCACTTTCATGGCCACGGTCAACTGTCAGTGGTATGGTATATATTACATATCAGACACATCAATGCTGTACTTCTCGCTATTAATGTCATTAATATTCATAGAATTCTATCTTTAAACGTTGAATTTTACACTGTAAATTCAGGGAATGATCACAGACTGAATGAAACACAGCCCTACTTTGGTGACAGAAGCTTCCGTAGCTCTGGCCTACACCACTGTAGAACGAACCACCCTGAAATCTTTGGCTAAACTAATTTGATAGTTGTAAAGCAGAAAGTCACTGAGTCTTTTTATCTGCACAGTACATAACTGGGTCCAGATTCAGAAAGATTCTCAGAGTCCTCTCAGAGAGCTCCTAGCTTAGCCAAAAATTCCTACCAAGGAGTTTTAGTCTAAGAGCGACTGAGATCGCTGCTGAGAGTGACTCTGGGTAAGGAAATGACAGAAATGTTTATTCTAGTGAGGGGGTGTGGTTGACCCCCAGTGCTAGGTGTGATGATGTCTTTTAAGAGCTGAGATTGGTTGATGTCTTAGATTAATGCACAAAGAAATATTTGTGACTCCATGTCCCAGCAGGGTTTGCAGTTGATCTCTTATGCTGTGCACACGCTCCTCCTACGCAATATAAAAGCAGGGCGCTCACTTCAAACTGAGGTCTGTAACGTCCCTGGGCGTTGCTCTCTGAGAGCACATTTGAACAGGGTTCGAGAAACTTGCTGGCAAGTTCTCCTTCCACTCGCCTCATTCCTTCGAAGAAGAAAGCTCTGTGCAGCTTTGAAATCCAGCTGTGTGAACCCAGCTGATTTCCAACTTTATTCTGCTCAAAGACAGAGCCCTTAAGTAAACCCTGGTGCTAGTTTTCCAAGGAGACAAAGGCATCCTGGGTTTTCCCCCCTTCAGGTCAACTGACTGCAGTTTTCATAGTTTTTGCTTCCTAAATTAAAGTAAAACTGGGTTGACCTAAGATGTTCCCTGTACCTCAGAAACCTTTTCCCAGCCGTCAGAAGACAGCAACAAGTCAATTTGTTATATTTTGTTGCTTTTCTTTCTAGCTTGAGCGGAATAACACAGGTTTCAGAAACAGGATGGTCCTAAGCCATCACTGTGTGAAGCATCAAACTGTTGCCTCAGACTAAGAGCTGATGTTTTTTTGTTTGTTTTAGTGTCTGTGTTTGAAATAGTCCATAAACAGTCCAAGGCCTTTGGGATTACAAATCCTTTGTCTTCCTTGCCCGGGCCGTGAGCTCATGGTCTGCTGTTTTTATGACTTTGTTCTGGGAAGCTAGTTAGCAACTGGATGCTAGTCCATGCTTGCCTCCCTATGAACACAGTTCCGTTTACGACCTATTGTTCTAGGAGCTCGCTATTAGCAAACTGCTATACTCACATTCCTATGAATACTGTCTAGCTCTCCCGTTACAGTGATTAAAACCTTTATTACTCTATGAATGTTCCATTTCTGCTTGTTCACCACATAATTTCCTGGTGCTGGTTGACAATTAATCACATACTGGAATCCAAATGAAGCCTGTTCAATTGTCTAGAAAGTGGTGGTCCAAATTTTTCACTTGCTTCCTCATTCTCATATTGTTTCGCTTTACCTTTTATTATTAGTTAGTATATAGCAACAGGGTCAACCACAGCTCCTCCCTAATGGCCGTGCTTCACTGTGCAATGTTAGCAATCTTATAAGACAGCTCCATGACACACTGTGCGAGGTGGATTTAATAATCTTTTGTGTGCACATTGTACGATCAGCATTTGCTACTAAATTCGCTTACGACGTACGACAAGAAGCAACTTCATTAGCGTTTCTGCCTAAAAATATGATGTAAAATAATGGGTTAACTACAACACTTTCATGTGTCATCACAGAGCAGGGATGACCAAACATAAAAACAGCATCAGAGCCGACTCAGTGGGTTATATAGTTTTAAAGGCAGTTAAAGGATTCAGAATTGCATCTGGAAGAATGAGGGTAAAGGTTTGTCTCGTGTCTCCATAGCTGACGGTAACTCCAGTACATTTATTTGAAAAAAATACGTAATACGCAGCAAATGTCGGACAAAACCAGTGTGTTTCTGATGAGCTTACTTCAGAGTTTTTATGAATATTTTAGTGTAGATTTAGGATTTTATGTGAACTTTGAACCCAACAAGGTTGTGTTTCACATAAGACATTGAACTCAGCACAGCCTTAAAGCAATGTTCTATCTGATAATGAACGTTTGTTTAAAACTGAGATTTTAGAGAGTCATTAGTTATGCTGCCCTGAGGCTATATGCTGTAGCAAACAGACTTTTTTGGGGACTTAATCTTGATAAGATGTCTCCCTCTCCTTCTCATTTCTATCCTAAAAGTGTTTATAAAAACTGTAGGGCCTTGCCCAAACCATCAGAGCTGAATGCTCATGTTTTGTCGTTCATGCATGCCAGATTCTGCATTAATTCTGCATAAGCTCCTGCCATGAAATGGTCCAAATCTCCAGAAGCAGGCACGAGTCTTACTTCCGAGTGAGCAGTACAAAAAACAAGGGCATCTAGAAAGTATCCTTATCAGAACACCATCTGTTGACATGTTGAGAGTAAGAGGTAAAATGTCTCTACTCTGAGCTCTCCATGGATGACCTAGACTTTGTTGTCTAAGCAGGAAGTCAAACATCCAGATTGATTGGCCATTCTATGTTCTAAATCTGACATTAAAATAAGTTAATTCAGTTTCAATCTGGGTGAACTGAAGTTTAAAAAAGGAGTTGTACACACAAAGTCAGAAAAGCCTGCTTTGTCGGACTATAAAGGATGATCTCTTTGATCTTTATGAACCAGATCACTAAAAGACATCCTGGCATTATTAAAACCTCCTTTCAAGAAAAGACCTCAGTATGAATCTCTATTTTGAAATCCAACCTTGCAAAAATAAACCATAACCCTTAAACATCCCATAAATGTAATTTATCAAGGTCTTTTGTGATAGATTGGCACAAAGCCCTGCATAGCTGTGTAGTAGAAGGAAAATGACGCATGCATGTTTTTTGAAAAAATGAAGAAGTGTAGCATGTTTTTGTTTTAAGCACCCCTGATTCAGTATGTAGAAACACCTTTTGATGCAAGTCTTTTTGGGTATATCTCTGCAAGCTTCACACGTCCACAAACAAGCTCAAGCTCAGTTAGATTTCATTGAGACGTCTGTGAGGAGTAATTTTCAAGTCCTGAGACATTCTCAATTTAATTTGGGTCTGGGATTTGGTTCAGTAAACATGAATATGCTTTGATCTAAGAAACAGGAAGGATACTCACATCCAAAAATACAATGGACAGGATGCTGGATCGCAAATGTTAATAATTTTAAGTAAAAAAAAAAAGAAAGGAATAAAAGCTAGGTCTGCAGACAAAGATGAGCAGCAATGGTGATTTTTATTTTTAATTAAATGTAACATTTCCAGCTGCCCTTCCTTAAACTGAAAGAAGCTCGTGTAAAGAGAGTTATCTTCTTTAAATAGATGTCAAACACGTCCTTGCATAAAAATGGCAGATCTGTAAACAAACATAATCTTACGTCACATAAGAATAAACATGCAACCTGAAAGAATCCCCACACATTATGTCACAATGACTTTAAAATTAGATGTCTCTTATGGTCCTTGTCCTGCTGGATGATGAACCTCTGGCCCAGTCTCAAGTCTCACTGGAATTCTTCCATTATTGCCGGGGTGTACTGTAGCCCCATGTTGTCAGGTTTTAGGAAAGGATCCAGAAGCAATACAGCAGAGAATGCTTTAAAATGTTTATCAGAATTGATGGCAGTGACAGACGAAGCTGAGGAGGTGACCAGGATCAGCCACTTTTGCTAATCAGTCTCTTCATGCTTGACTACAACGTGTTATCCACCGAGAAGGCTGCACAGAGGGCTCCAGAGCCACTGATGTGTAGAAGTTACTCAGAGCTTGTAGACATGATGGAGGGTTGTGGGAGGTGGCCAGTTAGGGTCTGAGCAATCTTCCAGGTGATTACATCCAATACAAATTCAGCTGTGACTGAGAGGACAGCAGGGCAGGTTAATAAGGCTGGGAGAAAAAGATCCGGTCAAGTAGTCAGGTAATAGGTTTGATATGAGACATTCTAACAATCAGGCCAAATAATGAGACCAAAATCCAAATGGAGTTGGGAGAAAATCAGGAGACTGAAAATGTGCCCAAACCAGGAAGCAGAATACTCAGAAGATACAGGATGGGGAACAGAGACCATCAGATGATCTGGAAGTGAACGAGAGACAAGTAGAAGCTGGCACAGAGGTTGGAGAGGGGATGTGTTCGGGGGAGGTGGGAATAGAGAAGCAGTCCCACAGCATGATGCAGCCAGCTCCACGAGCCACTCTGATTCGTGCTCTCTCCATTTTCAGATAATGGACTGAACATTTCTTCAAGAGATGTTCTAATCTTACGATACTGTTTTATAACTAAATCCTGCTTTAAATTTCACACTCTCATCTCTGTCTGCTGTGTCCCTAGGTGCACATGACTCAAATCATACACTACAGCTGTAACTCAGATTAAATTGCATGCAGTTGGACTCTATTTACTCATTGAATTGTTAGGGGTGGCCATGGGGCAAATTCAAATGCATGCCAACTGCATTCCACATTTCTATATTTTCATTCCCCCAAAGAGCAGAATGGTGGGACAGGAATGAGATGCACTACATTTTTTGGTGAATCAGAAATCCCTTATACAAACACAAGCATTGCTGAACATGAGGTTTGACTGCCGTATTCATTTCTGGTTACAGCCAGTCTCATGGCACAGGCATGGCAGGAAGGGGGGAAAAGATTTATCTGGTGCTTTGCAACAGCTTCTAACCGGATTCAGCCAATCAGAGCTAAGAGCCACAACTAACCACTGTATCAGAAAGAGCTAATGGCACAAGGAAGATGGAAGGATGGAGTAACACGAGGAACAGAGACAAGAACACATTACATTAAGTGGAAGGGCAGAGGAAGAGCAAGAAGGGCAGAGTGAGGCCAAAGATGAAAACAGCAAAGATGGGAAGAGAAAACGGGGGGAAAAAAAGAGATGGAGGGGAAGACGGAGTGTGAGATTTTCTGCTGTCTTAACCTGCGGATGCTGAGGGCTTCAACTGCACACACTGTGGGACTTGCCGAGTCCAGATAAATAGCCACACACACACACACACACACACACACACACACACACACACACACACACACACACACACACACACACACACACACACACAACTGAATAAATAGTTTTATACTCAGCAACAGCCAAAGTGGGTCAGACAACAAAGTAGCCACTTGAAAAGCTGTAGGAGCTGTTGTAACACATACACACACACACACACACACACACACACACACACACACCGTCTCCATATTGCCACTTGAACTACAGTGTCTACGCACATGTTCAAAGACACATTAGGAGACACTCTTTGCTTACTCCAAATTGCCACACTCTTCCTCCTCCTACTTCTCCTCTTCCTCCTCTTTGATTTCCACTCACCCTTTTCTCTGCTTCCTCGCGTCTCCTCACACACATGCACTGCTCCTTGTAAATTGCACGAAGTGGGTTCCATGGCTGACCAAATGGCAGCAATCAGGACGTCTGAGTGCTGAGGGACAAATTCAGCGAGCCACCTTAGGTAGATGCACACACTCTTCTCACACCTTCAGCCACAAGAACAGTGTCCATTTGTCGCAAACAGGAGGTCAAATACTTGAAATTGCAGCATCAGCCCCTGCTGTGTAAAAGTCAAACTCAAATAGTCTGAAATAAGCGCTATGGCAATCTTAAATCAAAACAATGTGCTACAAAAAAAAAAAAGTCATTTTTGAAGGCTTTAAAGACCCTTTGAGCCCATTTGAAGTTGCTGTTTAAATTCACATCAACTGTACTGTACACGGTTCGGCTTCAGTGCTTCCATAAACCTCGCTTCCAGCAGGAGCAGGCGGCTTTTATCTGCAAACAAGCTCTGATGCAGAAAGCCTTGCAGGGCTATGAAATAAGTATTTGCCCCTTACTGGTTTATTCTATTTTTGGTGTTTTGTCACACTTAAATGTTTCAGATCATGACAGATTTTAATGTCAGACAAGGATAACTTAAGTAAATACAAAAGGTAACGATGGTTCAATTTATAAAAGCTGCAGTTGGGAGTTTTGAGAAAACCATTGCCTGAAAATTGGAACAAGCACACCTTAGAGGTCTGCCCCCCTTACTCTCTGCTGTGCTGCAGCCCTCCCCCCGCATGGAGCCCGCCGTGCTGCTCCAATATTCACCTCTCTTTGTTGTCTGTGTAGGTGCAAATCCAGAAATTGGCACTTTTTCTGTAAAACGGGTTGTTTCTCCACCATTTATCTGCACAACTGCAGCTCACTGGTAATCTTGAGCTTGAATGACAGTAGCTCTGTGAGGGGGAGAGGTGTGAGCATTGACTGACACTGCTAACAACCAATCAGAGCCAGACATTCCTGATTGGTTATTTCTGCCCGGGAGCGGTTTATGTCTGCAGATGGCAGTAGGATCTCTGAGAGGAGCCTGAGGAGCATGTTTTTTTCCCCCACAGATTATCTTTCTCATATTTTACTGTCATGACATAGTGATTGTTTCAACAAATATGTAATTACATTTATGGAAAATGTTACCTACTGCAGCTTTAAGGGACAAAACATATGGAAACAAAGCAATTGCTTGACTGGGCTTGTGTTTTGAAAATAATATTGTGGAAAACAAGCTGAATAAATCATGTTAGAAGTTTGCTAGTTGTAGAGATGTTTATGGGAGTTGTTGAGAAGACTAATGGAGGATAATCCTTGAAAACTTGTTAGATGTAATGAATCTTGGAATTGAACCCGATATTCAGCCAGACACAGGGGAAAAGTTAAGGTTTATTTGGCAGATGCACAAACTAAAGGATGAGGCTGAATCAAACAGAACGGCTTCGGGTAAGTCCAGAGGGGAAAAAGGCGGGATAGGCTGCTGGGAGCAGACACAGACCGGGGAACCTGTCCAAGGGTGATTCAGAGTTTCAGTGGCAGTCCAGACTGGGGACACCGAGGTAACAGTCCACAAAGAGTCCGGGAAACTGGCAATCAGAAGCACAGGGGTTAGCAGGCTCGGCAACTTACGGATATGCTTGGGTCGGGCTCACAGGCAGACAATCCAGGAACAAACAGATCCCGAGGTCCATAAACAGATCAGGTCTGATAACCAGGTAGGCAAAGCAGGAACAGACAGGTATCGGGCTGGCTCAGTAACGTGAAGCAGAAACAGGGTCATGGACGGGCAGGCAGGCAGGCAGGCAGGCAGACAGACAGACAGACAGGCAGGCAGGCAGGCAGGCAGGCAGGCAGGCAGGCAGGCAGGCAGGCAGACAGGCAGACAGACAGGCAGGCAGGCAGGCAGGCAGGCAGCGTAAGAATCGCTGGAATTTCACACCGTGAGGATAGAGACATTCTGGCAGGGAAGTGGCAGAGGAGGCAGGCTTAAATAGGCAGGAAAACAAAGGTGAGCAGAGTGAGCTAATTAGCCAGAACAGGTGGAGGTAATCAGGGGAAGGGAAGTGGCTGAAGGAGGAAACAAGCAGACAGAAAATAAGTGGAAGAGGACAGAAACTAAACTAAAGCAATCCAAAACATAAATAAACACAAAGACCAAACCTAAGATAGAAACCCAAACTAAGACAAAGAACTAAAACTATCATGTTAGAGACTGCAAAAGGTTTGAGTCTCAAGTGGAGGTTCCAGCAGGAAAACAAGTCCTATAAACAAACATCCAAGCTAAAATTAAACATTTTGGATCAAACAAAATCAGCCCTCAGGGGCAACCCAGAGAAACATACACATAGGACCCTTAGAATCAATAAAGGTTCATGGAAAAATAATGCTATATCAATTCTAAAAATAATTCCTCTCTATTTTTCAAATTGTTTTGTTATGATTTGGTGCCATTTTTTTAACAATGCAACTAACAAGAAAAAGACAAAATACAAACTATTAACTGCAGAGTGGAGTATTTGGGACCTTTGAATATTCTTATATTGCAGTATTTCTATGTAATACTAGGGCTGGACGATATATATAAAAAAAGCATATCAATAAAATAAAAATCATATCAATTGATATCAATAATTATCAACAAATTCAAAACATATATTTTATGTGCAGCCCTGGCCATTTTATACTGTTGCTTAGCAACTTCTTTTTAGATAAAGAACACACAAACACTGAATTCAAACCCAACCCTTTATTCAGCCAACATTTTACCAAACCTGCAAGTTTTTAAAAAAGAAAACAAAAATTGCATGCTCTCTGAATTCTTTGAATGGAGCGGAGCTTGGTGACGGAGCGTTCCTGGATCTGTTAGTGATTGGTTGGGAGGATGTAATGACAGTGATATTAACCTACATGGCTAGAATGTAAAAAGAAGGAAATCTGTTATTCTATTGAACTTATTTGACCCTTTTTTCTATCATTGATATGTGTCTATCGAACGATGTATATCGTTATTGAATTATCGTCCACCCCTATGTAACAATACAACAAATTACAATAGAGGGGCCCAATTTATACCCCAACATTATCTCTGGTGCCAACAAGTAACTAAATATCAAATAAAAAACATGAATTATGCTCAAAGGTTCAAACTGAAAAGCAGTGAGAGAGTTCACCTTATGTGATGGCTAAATTAAAGTATTTCCAACAAATGTAATTCGAATGGCTGTCAGTGTGGGGGTTGTTGAAGCTGGGGGTCTGATATGTTCAATCTCATCGAAATTGAGTTTCATTGCAAATGAGAATGGACGCGCAGAGTCAGTGTCTCAATGTGTAAAACTGGTAGAGACACGGCACTAAAGAAAAAGGAATTTAAAAAGTATTGACTCAGGGGGCTAAATGAAAGTGCATGCCATATGTTTCAGATTTTTGTTTGGGGATATTTTGGACTACTTTGTGTTGGTCTGTCTCATGAAAATACACAAGTGTTATTTTTAAACCGAAGTGAGACAGTTCATATATGTCTGCATAAAATAATTTTAATTTTAGCATATGTATAATCCTGTGGAACAGCTGTTACCATGCAACCACTTCATACAGAAAATCCCCTCCCTTTAAGACTCCATAAAATTCTGAGATTATTAATTCTCAGACTTTAAATCTGACACCTATATCTTTACTTTATGCCGAATTGAAAAGGTGCCAAACACTTTAAAAGTTCTAAATTGCATCAAAGCGATGCAGGAAACTTGAAATATTATGTACGCCTCAACTTCTGATAAAACCGTGCAGTGCTAAAGGAAAACTATCTCCCAAAAGCATTCGTTTCAGAGACGTTTTTCCTATTGTCTAACTTTATGTTGACTCTGACTCTTTCTATTTTGCACATGTTGCAGGGATCCTGTGATATAAACAGAGGGGGATTTACTCTTGCAGACAGCTAGCGTTTTCATTGTCAGGGGCTTTCGTAGTGGGAACCAATTGAAGAATGAAAGAAACACTGGCGCACTGAGTGTAGGAAGAGGAGAGAGGCGCAATGTGGGAATATACTGTTCTTATCTGTCACCCTGCTCAAACTGCCTGGCTTCTTCCACTGCACAGCTCAGCACACCTCCACAGGATCTGGACTCAGCTGTAACTCCCATTTAACTGACTCACAGCCTCATGCGCTTCTTCCCAACTCTGTCATGTAAAATCAAAGCAGCGTGTGTTTTTTAATCTGAAATAAGTGGGCTGTTGCAAGAACACTAATGTGTGGGAACAGAACAAAATCATACACATTCTTTTAAAAATGCATGATCTCAAGAGTTGTTTAAACATTAAAAGGTGTTTCCTCCAGAAAAACTGCTTCGCAAAACATAAATCTTGAATTTTTTTTTCACTACCAACCATGTTTACTCTGACTTGTTAAAGAGTTTCATCAAATTCCTTGCGATGGAAGTTATGTCGTCTCAGAATCCAGCCTGCCTCCAGCACTTACTCTTTATCTTTAGCATTTCCTCAGCCCTCTGAAACACTCACTTCAGCCATAAAGCCAAGGCTCTCACAGTTCTTCCTTGGTGGCCCACAGGGCACCAGAGTCGCAGTCAGGCGTGAACACACTGTATGACAAATCAATGAATAAAATGAATAAAATGGCTGCAATAATGACTCAGGTGAGGTGGCTGTTCCACACGAGTAGTCCTGGACTTTAATCAAAGTTTGGAAAAGATTTACAGAAAGTAGCTAAACCCAGAGTGACAACAAATGTGACCCATTCTCAGTTAGATTACAGCTAGACAACTTTGACTCTTTAGGCTGTTTCAGCTTATTGCCCCTATCAGCTCAACACACACAGACATAACATCTGTTAGAAGATATTCCTCACAGGCATAACATTATGTCCCTTGACAAGGTGATGGGAATGACACTTGAGGATCTGAGCAAGTTTGTGTCAAGAAATGTTCACATTTTATGATCCTTGGGTTTTAGTTTTTATATTTTATTTGTTTTTTTTATGTTCTAAGAGATCTTGCCTTACCTTGTTCATTTCTCTGTTTAATTATTGTCTCCAGGGTGCCTTACTGGTTCATGGCCTTTGCAGAGTTGCTTTGTGTTCTGTTCTTTGTACATTTGAAATTATTTCTGTCAGGTCTGATAATCTTTTCCCTTGGTTGAGTAGTTTCTTCATCTGATAGTTCAGCTCTCTCCATGTTAATTTGTCTCCCTCCCTAAGTTCCACATTATACCCTGATTACTTACCTGCTTTCTACGTCAAAATTCATGCTTACACGTTCAAGGCCATCCTCAACCTCGCATCCCCTACCTTTCTGATCTTCTTTACATCACTACTCCTTCCCACACCCATAGATTCTCCGTTTCCATTCACTTCACTGTTCCTCCTTTCCGCCTCAGCACCATGGGGAGCAGAGCTCTCGCCTACTCTGCTCCCAAACTCTGGAATCCTCTCCCTCCAGACATCTGCAACACCAACACTCTCTACCAGTTCAAGTTTAAACTGAAACCCATCTGTTGAAAAGTGCATACTGTCTGTGATTGCAGATTCACTGTAACTTTTATCGTTTATTGTTTAATCTTTATTATTCAGCTGGTTCTGTACAGTGTCCTTGAATATTCTGAAAGATGCTTTTAAATAAAATGTATTTGTGAGCGGTGGACTTTTCTTAATTGGACTAACCTGTGTTTAATTATCCCCACCCGGGACCCTCAGTTTGTCCCCTCAGTTTGTTTCCCCGTTGTCGGGTCATTCTGTGTTTCTGCATCCTCCTGTGTTCACCTGAGTTCTTGCCTGCGTTTTTGTACTCCTGTGACCTGTAAGTCTGGGGCCTGGAGGAGGAGCGGGCCACCGGGTCCGGGGTCTTGGTGGGGGGTTGCTGTGGGGCGCGACCGGCTTGCCGGGACTGGGGCTGACGCCTCCGCTCTCCCCAGAAAGGGGTGGGGGGGAGGGGTGGCTAGGGTAAAGTGGGGGAGAGAGTGGGTTTATTAGGTATTTGGGGGTGAGGGGGGTTCTGGTTGGGTAGCCCGTGTGGGTCATGTTGGCCCCCTCCCTGGGGTCCTGGTCCGGGGGCGGGATCGGGGGGTCGGGCACAGGCAGGCGGATAGTTGGATTGTGGTGCCCCCCCACTTGGGATTGTTGGATGTGAGTGTCATGTGGCAATGTGTGTACAGCGTCGTCTCTTTTTGTTTTTTTGTAAGTATGTGTGTGGTGAGTGGGGCACTAGGGTGGGATGGTGTGAATGAGATTTTTTATTTTTTTTTATTTTTTTTCTTGCCAGGTTCGGGTCCGGTCCGCTTCCTCTCCCAAGAACATCTCAAGTCTCCGCTAGGTGCGGAGCCCATCCCCCTATGTCCTGCCCCCCTCCGCTCTCCGCTGGTGCCTTGGCCAGCTGGCGCATTAGCGGCCCTCGGGTTCAGGGCGGGTTCCCGGGTGGGTGCCAGCCCATTCCTGGTGGCTGCTTCGCGGGGCCTGGCGCCCCTGGGGCCTCTGGGCCTCAGGGCCCATGGCTGGGACCACTTCAGCGTAGCTGGCTGCGGGCGGAGCCCACAGGCTCGCCCCCACGGCTCCTGGGGGCTTCGGCATTGCAGTGGCTGGGAGATTTTCGCGGGCTCGTCTCTCCTCTTCCCTTGGGGGTGGGGGGGGTGTGGATTTCCTGTGTTGGCCCATCTTGGGCGCCCTGCTTTGGGGGCCCCTTTGGGAGTCCGGGGTTATGGGTCCCCTTGCGCCTGCCTCGGTGCTCGGGGAAGGTGGGCCTTTGGTTCTTCACAACCAGTGTTGTAGTACTCGAGTCCGAGACTCGAACTCGAGTCCGAGTCATTAGCTAAATTTAGAGACTCGTGACTTGACTTGGACTTGAGCACTGATGACTCGAACTTGGACTCGGACTCCTACATTCAGATCATTCTGACTCGGAAATTGAGAAAAAGACTCGACTTTTTTTATATCATTAGGCTATAATTTTAATATGTCATTAGAATATTATTTGGTGTATGATTTTAATATCTAAATGTCGTACCGCGCACGTGACGTCACCATCTCATGAGCAACGCCCCTTGCCGCTAAGGTTGGGCAAACAGTGTGAGAGCGCACGTAGCAGCCAGCCGTTACACATGCAACAGATACAAGGATATGACCGACTTTACAGCTGTTAAACTTTCACAAGAGGATGTCCAGGCGCCCATTTTACTGGTAGAACTGTGGAACAACATACCAACGTTCAGCTCAAACGATGACTTGAGTGTCGAGGGCTCGGAAAGACGGGCCGAGTTGATAGGAAGGTAAGTCGTTGATTTTCTCCTGCTCGGCGTTCATAGCGTCATCGGCTGTTTTTTTTTTTTCTGTTTGTAGTCACCGTCCAGGAATCAGTATAAATTTTCCGGCCCGCCGAACAATTTAGTCCGGCCCGGTGGCCAAATGCATTATCATTATCCAACGGCTGTATCTCCTCACTGCATCGACCGATCCACACCAGATTTGTTGTGAGTCATGTGGGAGCGCTGCCAAACGCGTTTGTGGGAATCGCCCGGTGGACGGGCGAGGAAAATGCGTGACAGCATCTGCGGTGGCGGGCGGCCGGCGGTGCGCGAACCCCGCCAGCCGCCCGGAGCTGCGGCGGGGTGTGAACCCCACCCGCCGGCCGGCACCGCGGCGGTGCGCAAACACCGCCGCGGTGCCGGCCGGACATGTGGCGGTGGCCAATAGGCCGGAGTGCGCTTGGCTGCGAGGGCCGATCGACGCCGCTTGCGGCTTTAACATCTTTCATATGCGGCCTATCAGCGTACCTCGAGTCGCTGTTGCGCGTTCCATAACAACAATGTTTAAAAACCATGGTTAGGAGACGTCTTAGACTTGGAAAAAGCGGTAGTTTTACCGAGTAAAACCAGGGTAACTACAGCGAAAGAGTTATTAGTGCAATGGAATGTTACTGCTTCATGTCATACATCACGTCACGGCATGTTCCTACAACGAACTTGGATCAATAGTGACTCGACTCGGACTTGACTCGGATGAGTAGTGGACTCGACTCGGACTCGACTCGGATTTTTTTTTTAATGACTTGGACTTGACTCGGACTTGAACACTGGTGACTCGAACCTGGACTCGGACTCGAGGCATAGTGACTTGACTACAACACTGTTCACAACCACTATTGAGCAATTTCTCTTCTGGATAAATTTCACATACACAAGTGCACTCTCACAAACACCCACAGGTGCTGGGTTCCAGGTTCTAAGTGTTCACTTACAGAAAGCCCGTAATTTATTTATATTTTTTTTCCCACTTTCTTTTCTCAGGTATTGTAATGAATTGAATAAGGAGAACCCAAATGTTAGCCGGACACAGAGCTGAAGCTTTAAAAAAGGGGTTTATTAACAAAAAGGTCCAGGGGACAAAAGACTTGGCTCCAGGCAACACAACAAGGCAAACTCAAAAAGCAGACGAGCCGAAAGTTAAACGGGCAAACGGACAGGCAGGCTAAACAAAAAACAGAAGGGAAAGAACTCTTACCGGGGAACTTGGACATGGGGATAACACAAGACGTCCTGAAAACAAACCAAAAACTAAAGCGGGCTTAAATAGATGAACGGAACAAAAGAGCAGGGCGGGACTAATTAACCAACACAGGTGGAAATAATAAACGGAGCACACAGACTAATAAACCTAAGGTAAAAAGCAAGACAAAGACTGAACAAACACTAGCTGAAATAAAGACCAATACCGGCTAAGGATAAAACCAATACAAAACAACACAACACAGAAATAAATCCTAAAACAGAAAAGTCGACTAACTGAAAATAACCAAAACCACAACAGAACATTACAGGTATCACTTTACACATGTCAGCTTAAATAATAATACATATGATTTAGCAATGGTATCAAGGTGTTACTCTATTGTATCTGTTACACTATGTCTGTTGGGTGTGCTGTTCTTTTTACATCTCTCTTTCCAGGTGATGAAGCAGACGGAAGACATTTTATCATTCTTTCCCTTTTATCTCTTCTTTCTTTCACCTCTTTTCTTTCTTTTTTTCTCTTCTTGTTCTTTCTTTACTCTCCTACTTTCCCATTGTAGTGTCCACATAATTTGAAATTTTCCCCACAGGAATCACAATAAAACTATTTACATGCATAAATCAAGCAGAGCACTATGGCGAAAGCTGATTGCTCCACTTGTAAAAGTAAAATCTGTCAACCTCTATTTGGCATTAGGACATCAATGCGGTACCGCGCACGTGACGTCACCGTCTCAAGAGCAACGCCCCTTTTGCCGCTTAGGTAGGGCATACAGGAGAGAACGCATACAGGAGAGAACGCACGGATAACAGATATGACCGACTTTACAGCCGTTAAACTTTCCCAAGACGATGTCCCAGGCACACGGATTACTGGTCGCACTGTCGAAGAACACACCAACCTTCAGCTCAAACGATGGCTTGAGGTTCGAGGGCTTAAAAAAAGACTGGAAAACTGGCCGAGTTGATGAACGGTAAGCTTTGTTTTTTTTTTCCTGCGCGGCGATCATGGCAGCGTCGGCCGTTTTTTTTTGTTGTTGTTTGCAATCACCGTCCAGGAATGGGTATATGTTTAATGTTTGTCTCATTTGAAATGTTTTTGAGTAAGCTATCCTGGTAGCAGGCTATCATGTTAGCGCCTGCTACCATGATAGCCTATATGCTATCATGGTAGCAGGCGCTACTTTATTAACATGTCGGCCACCAAAATACTCTTACCTTGACTTGATGTCGCTGGAATTGGGTCAGGATGTTCTTCGGTTGGGCCCTTTCCTCCGACAAAATGCTTGCTACATATGTAGGTGAATTTGGTAACTTTTTCCGGGTTGAACTGTTGTGTAGGCCGACCGCCCCGGTGTTCCAAGCGTACACATTTCTCCTTGGCAGTCTTGAAGAAAACATCCTTCATATGCGGCCGATCAGCGTAACTCGAGTCGCTGTTGCACGTTCCATAGCAACAATGTTTAAAAACCATGGTCTTAGATTTGGAAAAAGCATTTGTTTACCGAGTAAAACCTAGGCTAACGCACGTCTCTTTTACAGCGACACAGCGGCGGACTATGCAAGCATGCCCTACTGCGTACCACGTGATGTGACGTCATCGTGACGTTGTGTTTCTAAAAATAGCTCGCGCGCGGTACCGCATTCTTATTGCCACATTGCTAGACAGGACACTGGGGGGAAAAAAAATAAAAATAAATAAAGGTCCACGCACCGTGTACCTGTCTCCACCTCATTGCCGCCTAGGTCTTCGCCTTCACCAAACCCTGACAGAAATGACCCGACCACGAGGGGACCAGGCAATCTGGTGGGAGGTTTTGGCCCAATTAAAAAGCCTCCAAAGACAGTTTGAGGGGGCTGTTGTGTCAATCGGGGCTGGTGCCCCGCACGCTTCCCGCAAAGGTCAGCCACCGATCCGTGCAGGGATGCCAGAGCACCGGTCACAGAGATTCCTGCTGCGCACGCCAAGGCCCAAGCCTGCGTGGGTGCGCACTTCCCTGCACCGGCATCACAGAGGTTCCTGCTGCGCCCGATGCTCTCAAGTCCCGAGAGGGGGTCCAAGGGGACCCGCTTCCCCTTGGACCCCTTTAAGCCTCCAGAGTTCTCCAGCGATCTCAAGCCTCCAGGGTTCCCCAGCGCTCTCCTGTGTGCCTCTGGCTCTGCTGCTTCGCCGCCGCTCTCAAGCCCTCCAAACTCCATATTGACTAAGTTCTCTAAGTTTGTTTCCCCGTTGTCGGGTCACTCTACGTTTCTGCATCCTCCTGTGTTCTGCCTTCAGCCTGTGTTCACCTGCGTTCTTGCCTGCGTTGTTGTACTCCTGTGACCTGTAAGTCATCCTTTTGATTCAAGGTCCTCGCACCGTGTACCTGTCTCCGCCTCATTGCCACCTAGGTCCTCGCCATCCCCAAACCCTGACATTATTATTATTATTATTATTATTATTATTATTATTATTATTATTATTATTATTATTATTATTATTATTAATCTCAGCTTAATTGCAAACCCTTTTTTAAAAGCCCATCTAGGGACAAGTGCTGTGAATTAGCTGCTGCTAATGCACTATGACGCAAACATGGGACTGCTGTTTTGTTCAGTTTGTCTATCTCGATGTGTGTCTGTCCCTACCAAATAAACTTTGAAATGAAAAATATGCTGAATCCTCTCATTTCACCATTATACTGCCTGTTTCTCTACCTGTGTTCTCTGTCCAGTTCTTCGTTTGCAACTCTTTTAAGTTTTTCTATTTTTTAAAATCATCGCAATGTCAGTAACCAAGACAGAGGACCCAGTATTCGAACCAGACAGGCGGGTAAGATTAAAGGTTTATTAATGGGCAGATGTGGGTGAAACCAGGTTGACAGACAGGCAGTCTAGCTAGACAAGGAGAGGCAGGCTCGGTGGTCAGATAACAGTCCAGATCGGTGTACAGGCAGGCAAGTTAAACAGACAAGGGTCAGGCAAGCTTAGATCTCCCAGGAACAGTCTATGTCAGGTACAAAAGTTAGCAGGCAGAAACAGGCAGGAAAATCAGGCAACAGGGATCAGGCCGGCTCAGATATCCGCAAGCAAATCGGGTCAGTATCTACAGGACAATCAGAAATAAGAATGCTGGATAAGACTCACCGAAAGGCTTGTATTGATCTGGCATAGTGGTGTGACCTGAGACAGGTTTAAATAAGGAGGTGAACATAGCAGAGTGCTAATTATAAGTGACAGGTGGAAATCAAAGGGAAGGTGGTGACTGAAATGAACCAAACTGATTGGTTAGTGACTGATGACAGGGGAGTGGCATGCAAATAGATTGGGAGGTGAAGTGAGCTGGCAGATTGCTGGCAGGTGAACAGAGCTGATGACTGAGAAGAAAAGTGCAAAACAGAATCAACACAAGTTCTATTAGAAAGCTCACTAACATGATCTGTTGTTTTCTCTTAGGTAGCAAACTTGCATCATTTGGACAAGAGTGAAATGGAGGCAAGAACAAGGCAAAATGTAACCACAAATACCATGGTTGAAGTCTATTAGCAGAATGGGAAACTCACTGGAGTACTGGGAGAGGCAAAAACTGCTTTAGCCCAAATTACACAAACTTGTACCTGCATCTTTTGTGCATGCCGGCATGGTCAGTGCCCGGTAAATGGCTGGAGAAATAGTGTAGAAAGAACTCTTGAAAAACTCTCACTTCTGAATAGAATCTCCCATTTTGCATATCATTGTCCAAGTTCCACAAGTATATCAAGTGCCCTCTTCCAGGTTCCACAAGCACTGTCACTGACTGTCTGCCTAAACCCATGCCGTTTATTAAAGTAAAACATACACAGCCTGCCATCTAAAATTGGGCATTTCTTAGAAGAAGTTGCAGAACATGTTCAAAAATGTTTAATTATACACATGTAATAATCACAAGAGCAATTATTGATTATTACTTGTTAATGATAATGTCCAAGGTGTGTGTGTGTGTGCATGTGCATGTGTGTGTGTGTGTGTGTGTGTGTGTGTGTGTGTGTGTGTGTGTGTGTGTGTGTGTGTGTGTGTGTGTGTGTGTGTGTACTGAAGACCCGATACCTCAGACAAACAACTGAAGTGGTTTCAATGTCTTAAAAAGACAGTTTTGATGTGAGACAGGAAGCAGCCTGGCGTGCACTCAGGAGCCACTGGAAAAAAGAGAGATGCTCACCTTCTCAGAGTTCAAGAGGTGACCTGGGTCCGAAAGGTAGACCCTGGGGGTCCGTCTGGATCCTAATGGTGACTATGATAGAGTCACGGAGAAAAGGGCTGAAGGTTAACTCGACAATTTCTGTGAGCAGGACTCAAGCAAAGAGGGAATCCAAAATCCAGGCTGGGGTCATACACAACAGGCAGACATGGGCAGAGGGATCCAGAGGGCTAGGCAAAGGGCAGGATTGCAGAGCAAGTAGGTCTGTGTCCAGGAATATAAGGCTAACGGAGAGTCTGACAAGGGCAAAGAGAAAACAAGAGGAATCCAGAAACAAAGCAGGGTCAAAGGCAGACAAAACAATCAAAGAGCACTGGATGGTCTACTCACACAAAAGCTTTCAAGAATCTGGCAGGGAAGCACTGTGAGAGACCAGTACATAAAGACAGGAGCACAGCTGAGAGGAATGAAGGGGATTAGGATTAGCACAGGTGCAGCTGCTCCTGCTCCTGCTAATTAATGGAACAGAGAGTGGCAAAACAGCTGGCCAAAAACACAACAGATCATAGCAGGAGACAGGGAAAACGGAGCAGATGCATTTTATATATATATATATATATATATATGTTACAGGTCCTGAGTATCAGGGCTCCAGCAACAGTGAATGCGCAATCTGAGAAATAAAAACAGCAATGAATCAATGATGCTTTGCATTCGGAATCCAGATTACGTCTCATTTATTAAACAAGTAAACAGGTCACAGTGTACAGCCTTGTGTGATCTCCCATCTTTCACATAAATCAAAACATTATGATGACACAAATATAGTGTATCAAACAGCACTAGCATGTAAATGCATATTAACTGGGGCCAAGCATCAACGTGCACTGTTTACCTCTTTCACTAACCATCTCAAAATAATATCAACCGATTATTTTACAAAGAAAAGCATTTCAACATTTATAACCGGGATTTACGAAATCTCGCGATATTTCCAATACAAACATAACAAGTCTCGCGAGACGTCACCAACGTAGCATTAGCATTTTGCTAATCAAGACTCTCGGCGGATAAAGCTTAAAAGCATTAAATGTAAATATACATATCAGCTGTATCAGTACAATCTACTACAACAGGATATAATAAGTTCACAGAATAAGTTTGGAGTGTTTTCACCAAGTACATACCTGAGAAATAAAAACAGCAATGAATCAATGATGCTTTGCATTCGGAATCCAGATTACGTCTGACGCGAACAGGAAGTCCGTCATCTAAACCAACCCGGAAACCGCGTCCCCCGATCAAAGATTCCCTCTTACTACTGTTACATTTTTAGAAATATTCCTCAGGAAAGTGCAAAATATGGCAACCAGCTATGCCAAAATATAACAGAAAATTATTTTGTTTCTACAAAATAAATATATAAAAAAACAAATACATAATAACAACCAAAAACATGGGGTGACATTTTTAGGTGCACCACACACTCCCCAACATAAAAGGTGGCTCTCGACATGAAAAAGTCGGAGTTACCATTCTCAAAGCAATAAACAATTGACTATTCACAAAACAATCTAATACTCTATGCCTTTAAGGCACATTTCTCAGTACACAAAATTTGCAGGCACTGTATAAGGCACTTTCATTGCATAAGGCACAGTCTGATGAGGGATGTAGGGATGTCCTGGCACTGGTTGCATTACCCACACTGGAAGAGCTTGTAACCCACACAGTCCAACCTGACCAACAGCGGTTTGCGGCTGATAAGAGGGCTGACCCATTGTGTGGTAAGTGAGTGTTTGAGGTGGTCTCCTTGTCCGTGCTGACCTCCTCAGGGACCCCTCCAGAGTTGGTACATGCTCCTCCTGCTCAGTGTCAATTTCAAGTTCTTGTCCTCTCTGTTCATCGTCACTTTCAGGGTTTGGGGCAAGTCCATTCCCATTTGAATATGGATACGCGGTAGCTCCATCACCATTTCCAGGGTGTGGCAGTGAGTGCCAACCTTGGTCCATAGTTGTGAGAACTCGATCTGGTGCTGGATGAGTTTGAGCGACTTCTTCCTGTGGCCTGGTTGTTACTGGGACTCTGAGCCAATAACGTGTCCCCGAGTCACTTTCCGAATCCGAGGTGTCACTTTCCACATTACTCTGGCCGATCCTAACTCTTGCCTTGGTTTTCATGTGTGCTTTACCCCTTCCGTGGTCCACAGTTACAGGTAGGTCGTTCACCAGGTGTAGGAGGTTTCTGTGGAGAACCCTGGTTTTCTGCGCATTGTTCTCAGGATAAACCTTGTATATGGGACTGTCATTAACCTGCTCCTTGACGATGTACACTGTCTGTTCCCAATATGACCTGAGCTTTCCAGGCCCACCTCTTTCTCCAAGGTTGCGAACTAACACTCTGTCGCCGGGCTCTAAGACAACTCCTCTCACGTGTTGGTCATAATATCTTTTCCCACGAGCACTTGATTTCTGACTGTTGTCGGTAGCAATGCGATAAGCTTCTTTCATCCTCCTTGCCCACTTTTGCATGTATCCATGAGGCGTTTCACTCTCTTTCTCAGTATCAAGTCCAAACAGGAGGTCCACCGGTAAACGAGGGTGCCGTCCAAACATCAGGAAATGTGGGGAAAACCCTGTGGCCTCATGTCTTGTGCAGTTATATGCATGAATAACTTGGGGCAAAAAGTCTTTCCACTTATTCTTTTTCGTTTCCTCAAGAGTTCTCAGCATTTGCAGTAAAGTGCGGTTAAATCGCTCAGCTGGGTTTCCCTGTGGGTGGTACGGTGTGGTACGGGAATGGGAGACACCTGACAGTTGTTGTAGACCCTTGAACAGTGAGTTCTCAAATTCACGGCCCTGGTCATGGTGCAGCCTAGCTGGATAACCAAAGCGAGGAATGAAGTCACTGTACAGTCTCTCTGCAGCAGTCTTTGCTGACTTATCCCTGGTTGGCCACGCCTGCGCAAAGCGAGTAAAGTGGTCAACTGCGACAAGGATGTATTCATAACCACCCTGGCTCTTTTCCAAGTGCATATAGTCAATAGACACTAGCTCCATGGGTGCACTAGAACTGATGCTCCCCATGGGTGCCCTCACATGTACAGCAGGTTTCTTCTGTTTTATACAGGGACATCGTCTGGTTACATAAGCTTCAATGTCTTTTTTCATAAAGGGCCAGTAGAAGCGGTCCCTGGCTAGGCTAACAACTCTTTCGACTCCGAGGTGACCCATATCATTGTGAAGGTGTTTGAGCACCAAAGGCCTGTACTCTGCAGGGAGGACGAGCTGTCGTCTGCCCCCAGCTTCCCTGTATAGTAGGTCATTCTCAACTTTCAGCTTTCCCCACTCACGCATAAGCCTCCTCACTAACCCATCAGCCTCTTGCCGATCTCTGTCAGTTAGTGTTGTTTTTGTCCCCTTTAGCCTGAGTAGTTCTTTTGTTGTACCATCGTGTCTCTGTGCTCTTACTAGCTCTTGATGACTGATGCTAGGTAAGGCTGATTTGTCTGCTCCATTGTCCTGAGCCAGATTTAAAGCAGCTACATAGGCAACGTCACTTTTCTTTGCTGCCTCGCTCCCTTCCCATGTTGCACAAACAATGTCTCGGCTAAGCTCCTCGGTACACTCCCCAACGTAACTATCAATATCCAGAGGGAGACGTGACAGAGTGTCAGCATCGACATTGACCCTACCAGGCCGGTACTTGATGTTAAATCTGAAATCTGCAAGCTCTCCTACCCACCTGTGTCCTGTGGCATTCAGCTTTGCAGTGCTCATTACATACGTCAAGGGATTATTGTCTGTGTACACAGTGAACTCTGGGGCATAAAACAAATAATCCCTGAACTTTTCGCATATGGCCCACTTAAGAGCCAAGAACTCTAGTTTACCAGAATGTAAGCAGTAGTTCTTTTCTGCAGGCGTCAGGGTTCTTGAACCGTAGGCGATGACCCTTAGTTTTCCACCCTGCCTCTGATATAACACAGCCCCGAGCCCTTTCTCACACGCGTCAGTGTGTAGGCTAAATGGCAGTTCGAAGTTGGGATACGCAAGCACAGGTGGATCAGATAGAGTGTCAATGAGTTGTCTAAGGATGTGGCTGTGTTCACCTGTCCAACAGATAGGAGTCTTGGACGGCAGCTGAGCACTTCTGCCTTTCTTGGACTTGCTCTGTGTTTTTTCAGGCCCCCCCTTGACTTGAAGGAGACTGTACAAAGGTTTGGCGATTCTGGAGAAATCTTGAATGTAGGCTCGATAGTAACTGAGAAATCCAAGCAGTTTCCGTAACTCACCCACATTTGTTGGTTCCTTCTGACTGAGTGTCTTGACGGCTTCATAATCCTTTGGATCGATCCGGACTCCAGTCTCTGAGACCAGCCTACCCACATATCTGACCTCTGCTTTGAACAGCTCGCATTTGGTTGGGCGGAGTTTAACTCCATGTTGTTGCAGAGCTCGAAGGACTTTACGCACCACCTCCACATGTTCAGTAAAGCTTTTTGAATAACAGAGGATGTCATCCAAATAAGGGATACAGCAGTCATCACGTAGTGCGTTTAGCATCTCTTCCATGCTGCGTTGGAAGGCAGCAGGGGCATTACTGAGGCCAAAGGGGATTCTTACCCACTCATAGAGTCCCCAGGGTGAGATGAAGGCAGTCATGTGACGGGATCCCTCAGCCATGTACCCCTGGTGGTAAGCTTTCCCTTGGTCGAGAATGCTGAACCAGCTGTGGCCGCCCAGGGTATCCAGAAGATCTTGGATGCGTGGCAGTGGATGCCTGTCAGGCACGGTTTTCTGGTTTAAAAGTCTGTAATCGATACAAAGTCTCAGTGTGCCATCCCGTTTCCTCACACATACTACAGGCGCAGAAAAGGGTGACTTTGATTTGACTATCCAACCTTTAGCAAGCAAGTCTTGGATGTATTCTTTCACCTCTTTGTATAACGGCTTGGGGATGGATGTGTATGTGCGTTGAACTGGAATATCATCTTTCAGCTTGATGGTCATGTTCAAACTTGTAATATTCCCAATGTCACAATCATCTCGAGCGAAGGCATTTGATTCATCAAACAACATTTGCTTTACCTCTGTTTGTTGCTCTGGTGTTAGGTGGCTGATGTCCACTGGGGGATGCCAGCGAGCGGTGTTGGGCAACTCCTGGTCGTGGCTGACCTCGGACACTGGGCCAACACTACAGGTGGAGACTGGTGCTGTTTCGGCAGGATCATTAGGATTGTCTGTCTCGACGATTTTTGCAATTGGCTCGATCAAACCCAAAACTGTTGAGCTAGCTAGAGTCACAGTTTGGCTGGAATAGTTTGACACAGGTACTTTGACATATGGCCTGTCGGTCTTCTCTATCTGTAAAAGTCCTGCTCCAATGCTGAGTTTTTCTAGGCAGACATCGAGTCCAGGTTCAAACAACACAAGTGACTCTGTAGAGCTGATACTTTCTGGGACCCTACACTTGATGTAAGCCACCTGACTAGGGTGAATCGTGCCCCCTTTAAAGCCCACTTTTATAGTAGCTGACTCAATTACAGGACGTTTTTGGGTCTGGATGAAACTTACTAGAGTGCTCACAGCCGTAATGTCTATTCCCATAGCCCTGCCAATGAGTTCGATAAGTTTGTAGTTCCCCCCATTATCTTTAATGAATTCATGAATCACATTAAAGCCTACTATGGGTTTCTCAATCCTGAGGCGACTCACAAGGAAAGGTACACGTATAGACAGGTCTGGGTCATTATTGCCCTCTAGATTGACTACAATCTCCACCCACCCATCATAAGGTACTGAATCTCCTGTGACTGCTTTCACATTAAGGTCATCATCCATTAGTTCACTTAAGGGCCTAACCTGTTGCCCAGGCAGGTACCTATTTAGCCATGCATGATCTAGAAGACTTACCCCAGCTCCGGTGTCTAATACCACTGTTACTAGGTAACCTGCCATCATACATTTGAGAAGGGATTGGCGGCCAACCAAAGGAGCAACTCGGCCACGGAGTGTCTCTTTGTCAACAGTTTCTTGTGTGTTTGTGCCACTCTCCTCTCTGTAACTTTTGGTTTTGGACATTTTCTTTGTGTGGGACTGCTGAGATCCGCCGATCAGAGGTGGTCCCTCTGCCCTGATCGTCTCCAGTTTCCCGACGGTTTGGTCTTTTTTAGGCACCCGACAGAACGATGCCCTTCCTCTCCGCAAGTAAAGCAGTGATTACAGTTTGGATTGGCCTGGGAAGCACAACTCTGACAGCTCTTTCTTTCCCTTGGTAGCTTCTTTTCATGTTGAGATTTGGCATTCACCTGCTCCGGTGCTGAAACTAGCGAGGTCATGGCCTTCAGGCTTTCCATAGCCTTTGTCAGCGCCTCCACTTGGGCACTGAGTCTTTGGAGTGTGGAGTCATTGTTCATCAGGCTTACATTCACATTGTCTTTTGTTTTCTCCTTTGACTCAATGTTTGTTGCATGGGCTTGACTCACCTTCAGGGTGGGATGTCGGCCAAGTCTGCGCTTCCGCTCACTTTCTTCCGTTGTGGTCTTTATTACTTGACGGAGAAGTGCTTCATCACTGACCATGGGGTCACTTAGCAGGATCTTGAGGTCTCGCCGAACACTCTCATACTTCTCGCCTATGCCCTGACAGATGGTGTTGAGAAAAATGCACTGGATTGTGGATGGATCATACCTGACAACTGAGTCTGGTTGTCTGAGTGAAAACAGGATCTTTTGCTTCAGTCCAATCATTTTGTATAGGAACTGCTGCGGTGTCTCACTCTCATGCTGCTTAGCGCACATCAAATCTTGGAAAAGCTGTGTGGTATTTTTTTCACCCAAGTGAGACTGCAGAAAACTTTTAAGTTCAGACACTGTGAGATCCTCTTTTATGGTTAACATATCTCTGAAGTTACCTGGCTTAATAGAACGTAGCACTCCTCTAATAACCTCATTTGGAGTGTGATTCTCCCTGAGACCCTCGTCCATCTGCTTACAGATGCTGTTATAACTCATTTCTGATGTTGTGTCACTTATCATTCCCCCATGCACTTTGAATTCTTTGCGGGACAGCAGTGGCAGATCTCTCATGGCAATCATACTCTCACCAGCATGACTTGGAACGTCCTCCGGATGAGGGACAGTGTGTCGGGGTGAACACCACTGTTGAGGCATTGGGAATGATGCCCCTCTTGCAGGTGGTGGACGTGGTGCCTGAGTTTGCTGCTGGCTGAGGGATTGGCTGGGACGAGAGGGTAATGAACTCAGTCTCTCTGGGTCTGGTTCAGCTGCAGTCGCCAAAGTTTGGTTTGACTGAGCCTGAATATTATCATACTGGGCCAGTAATGTCTGTAAATTTGGGTCAGAGTTCTCTTGTGGCTGAAACAGGTGAACAGCTTGCCCACTAGTACTCGCTTCAGGTTCGAAGGACACTGAACTGTGGCCTCGACCCATCAGGGCCCCGTCTATAATGCATTCAAGCCGTTTTAGCAATGGTAAGCCCTGGTCCTCCCGGTCCAAGATTGTTGGACATGTCAGATAGTTAGTCAAATACTCAACACAACTCTCTTCATCATCACGAATCAGCTGACTAGAATCCAGTCCTTCAACATCTCCAAGAGAAGTTGCAATGAGGTGAGCTTCACTACCACTTAGCTGGTGTAACTTCTTTTTGATGCTCCAAAGTAACTGTTTTCTCTCGCCGAACGACATCTTTACCGGCTTTGGATGCTTGGGCCTGCAGTGCTGCACTCTCTAGGCTAGGACACCTTTCTCACCGGGAACTGGCCTCTCTGCTGCACACTGGGTCGCCCTGGCACCAAGTCCAGTCGCGAGCGGTCCTGAAGTTCAATATCACTGGATCAGCGGCCACCTATGGACATTTGGCGTGCTGATCCCGAGACGAGCCCCCACAATCTGTTACAGGTCCTGAGTATCAGGGCTCCAGCAACAGTGAATGCGCAATCTGAGAAATAAAAACAGCAATGAATCAATGATGCTTTGCATTCGGAATCCAGATTACGTCTCATTTATTAAACAAGTAAACAGGTCACAGTGTACAGCCTTGTGTGATCTCCCATCTTTCACATAAATCAAAACATTATGATGACACAAATATAGTGTATCAAACAGCACTAGCATGTAAATGCATATTAACTGGGGCCAAGCATCAACGTGCACTGTTTACCTCTTTCACTAACCATCTCAAAATAATATCAACCGATTATTTTACAAAGAAAAGCATTTCAACATTTATAACCGGGATTTACGAAATCTCGCGATATTTCCAATACAAACATAACAAGTCTCGCGAGACGTCACCAACGTAGCATTAGCATTTTGCTAATCAAGACTCTCGGCGGATAAAGCTTAAAAGCATTAAATGTAAATATACATATCAGCTGTATCAGTACAATCTACTACAACAGGATATAATAAGTTCACAGAATAAGTTTGGAGTGTTTTCACCAAGTACATACCTGAGAAATAAAAACAGCAATGAATCAATGATGCTTTGCATTCGGAATCCAGATTACGTCTGACGCGAACAGGAAGTCCGTCATCTAAACCAACCCGGAAACCGCGTCCCCCGATCAAAGATTCCCTCTTACTACTGTTACATTTTTAGAAATATTCCTCAGGAAAGTGCAAAATATGGCAACCAGCTATGCCAAAATATAACAGAAAATTATTTTGTTTCTACAAAATAAATATATAAAAAAACAAATACATAATAACAACCAAAAACATGGGGTGACATTTTTAGGTGCACCACACATATATATATATATATATATATATATATATATATATATATATAATGCATAGATAGATAGATAGATAGATAGATAGATAGATAGATAGATAGATAGATAGATAGATAGATAGATAGATAGATAGATAGATAGATAGATAGATAGATAGATAGATAGATATGGACACACCTCCTCATTCAAAGAGTTTTCTTTATTTTCATGACTATGAAAATTGTAGATTCACACTGAAGGCGTCAAAACTATGAACATCTGCCCATTAACAAAAAAGTGTGAAACAACTGAAAATATGTCTTATATTCTAGGTTCTTCAAAGTAGCCACGTTTTGCTTTGATTACTGCTTCGCACACTCTTGGCATTCTCTTGATGAGCTTCAAGAGGTCACCTGAAATGGTCTTCCAACTGTCTTGAAGGAGTTCCCAGACATGCTTAGCACTTGTTGGCCTTTTTGCCTTCCACAGGTTGTTCTCTTTCCACTGACTGCACATTCTAATAAGAAATAGCAAATGCATAAGGGGTTCAACTGTATAATTTCCTTTTGTGCTTTTTCAGCTCTCATGCCACCCCTCTGTCTGTGCCGACCTGTGGGGTGTGGTCACATTGACCATATCAGGAAGTGCCACTAGCTACAATATCAGATACGTAGGCAATGCTGAAATGGGATTTACTTAAAGCTCTTTATCTTTATACACTATTGAAATGTAAAAGAGATAAGCAACAATGATAGGCTTATAACAAACACATTGAGTCATTTTCCCCTCCACAGCCCAGTCGCATCAGTGCCATCAGATTGTAGGAGCAGATTTTTCTGCACAGCTGTTGTATTGTTGTATTATAAATTAGAAAGCACGCTCTATGTGTTATTGTGTCCACCCCCTGCAGCTCTGCTTTCCTGCTGTTCTGTGCCATTGAGGCTGTAATTGCATAAGCTCGCTTTGCTTTACACTGTGTGCACAACCTCGTATTACCCCAGCATTTGCTCGCTTTGGTATTTTACAGCCTGAGGAATTATGCATAATATCATATAAGTCCTATAACTTACTTTAGAACTTCGCGCAACATTATGCTTTCGTCAGCGAGATTCATCGCTGGACAGAACTTCTCTGTATCACAGTGGAAACTCCCCATACACCGGACACTAATCAGCTCCTGTTTTAGTATTCTGCATACTCTGCCTAAATGATGAGAGCGAACTAATGCTACAATTCCTCCAAATTGCTTACCTTCAACCTTTTGTTTCTTGTTCTTTTTTCATCCTTCTAACATGTTGCTTGGCTTTAAAAAGCTACCAAACAACCCTAGTTCAGGGAATCTTGCAACAAATTCAAGCTCTATCACACAAATTTCCACAAAATAACTTCCTTCTTCCTCAACCCCACCTCTCTGCGGTCTATCAGTATTCTGTAAGCTGAGCCTGAATAATGAGCGTAATATATAGTATAATGTCTTTAAATTATTTACAATCAACCTTCTGTTTCCCATTTTTTTTTCTTTTTATCATACGACATGTTATTTAGGTTCTGAAAACGCCTGCAACCCAAACATCTGGAAACTACTAACAACTTTAGACTTTATCATAAAACCTCCGTCCTAAGAATCCTCCTCCTTCTCACCTCCATCTGTCTGCTCTCCTCTGTACCTCTGCTCCCGCTACTTCTATTTTCACATCATCATTTTCTGCACCATCGCCTTCTGCTGTCTTGAACCCTGAATGATATTGTCAGAGTGTTGTCATGACAACAATACAAAAGATTCATGCGTTGTCTAATTGTTGCAGAGTTAATTTCTTCTGCTTGTTCTGGTTCTCGGCACTGTGGAGCTCCTCTTCTTTTCCTGCTGTATTGTCCTGATATCTTTAGCCCAAATTACCTTTTTGTTTGTCTTCTGACTTTCACTCTAAACTTTCACTCTAAACTTCAGAGCGAATGACTAAATTGGATTTAAGCTTGCAGAAATAAATGGCTAATGAGCCATTCTATTACCTTATATCGTCTGTTTAAAGATTGTTTTTAAAACAAAAGCTTTTGTTTCAATAAGTACAGTGTCTTTTACATTTTCAGATATTTTCATGTTACACTCACATACTTCAAGGTATTTTATCTTGTGGTTCACAGTAAACACCAAAACAAAACCAAGAAAACCAAAGAAATTCTCCATAAAGTCTTTATTTGTAGAGTGCACGACTAACAGTTGTCCTATGAACTGATGTTCCCCGTAACTATAGATATCTGCTGCTCCTCCACAGTTACCATGGGCTGCTGTTCTCTGAATAATATTCTCCATGACCAGCCTGTGAGTGTAATCCAGAACAGCTGGATTCAGTGTGAATAAACTAGATGACATCTGTAGGCAACTGGTTACATTTCAATGTTATTTAGTGTCATCCCAGTAGATAGATTTGTCTTTTCTCATAATGTTTGGGGTTTGTTTTTTTATGAAATGGTTTCTGCATTGTGTACATAACATAATATTTAGTAATGATGGAATTTGACTAATCTGATAAAGAAATTAACCAGATTTATGTTCTCTCCAATACTTGATTATTTGAAATGTACATACTGTACAAATGCAGTACAAATCAGTTTCAGACAGTCCCTAAATAGTTCTCTTGCAATTTGATTCACTCTGGTTTGGAGAAAAACCTTGCTGGTATTTAGGATGATGTTATTCCTCATTTTAAATCCTGAAAGAACAATAAAGATTCTTGTGCACTTATTTGTAAAGGACAAAAACACAGACAAGAACATTTCAAGTGATGAAGTAAGTAACTCATAACTTTATAATGCTGTTAGAAAGAGAACCTTTTGATCCGCTGGATGTGCTCTTCTCTACACTGCTCTGACTGTGGCATTTTATGAGCAGGGAGGAGCTAGGCCCTGAGTAGCAGCTATTGTCATGGACATACATGTACGCGCGATCGGCCCAGCTTTGTAAACATAACACTCAGAGAGATGGTGTGTGATATCATACCACATTCTATCTAAAATGAAAGATTTATGCATCACTGCTTCTTAGTTCTCTCTAAAATAATAATATGCCTATTGCTCCTTTAAGGTGGAGGAGACTTGGTGCAGCTGCAGGATGAGAGGCTGATGTTGCACCTCTGGCTGAGGAAGATGTTCAGCTTCTCTGTTGCTCGGAGAGTTGAAGTGTGCAAAGAAGCTGTTTAAGGTGTTGGGGAGAGCTGAGTCGTTGCTGAGCTGCTGATTGCTTCGCTTATAATCTATGATGGTCCTGATGCCAATCCACATGTTATGTGGGTTGTTGATGTTGAAATGTTCCTAAATGTGCTGCTTGTACTGTACTTTGCCTTCTGGATGCCCTTTTTCAGCCCCCTTCTAATCCTGCTTTAGGCCAGTCTGTCTCTGGATTTGTTTGCTGCGACCTTGGCCTTCAGCAATGACCGCACTGTGCTGTCTATCCATGGTTTCTGGCTAGAGGACATTCTGATTCTCTCTGTGGGTGGGACAGCATCAGTTTAAAAGGGAATATAGGACAACCCAGATGATGTGTTTCCTTCATATCAGCAACCTCTTTAAACACTTCCCTGTCTGTGTGTTCAAAACAGTCTTGTAAAGCTAAGCAGGTCTCTTCAGTTCAAATCTAAATGGGTCTGATGACGGATCTGGTTCTGCAGATTAGTGGTTTGTAGGCAGGGATCAGGTCCACAGAGATGTGATCTGATGACCCCAATGGGATGCTGCAATAGACCTGGTCTAAT
Source organism: Fundulus heteroclitus (assembly GCF_011125445.2). Taxonomy (NCBI): domain Eukaryota; kingdom Metazoa; phylum Chordata; class Actinopteri; order Cyprinodontiformes; family Fundulidae; genus Fundulus; species Fundulus heteroclitus. Next base: position 40,172,948 of record NC_046382.1, read on the forward strand.
ATACTGTTCTCTCTGGTTGGAAATTTTACGAGTTTGTGTAATTTGGGGAGCACAGCTTTTCATTCTACATGACAGTCTCCAGCTATGATCACAGCTACCTCTGGATTAGTGTACATTTGGCTCCTGACAAAGCAATACAGTTCTGCCTAGGCTAATTTAGCACTTAGCCTGCTGCGATTGTTTTTGCTTACAGCATGGTAATTAGATCTACTTTTCCGTGCATTGCTCTTGTTCTCAGTAATTCTAACTAATTCAACCTTGTCCCCAATTTTTGCAGGAACTTGTTAATGATATGATTATGATTTCAAGTCATCCTCTGAAAATCTTTTCATTGCTCTTCTGGCCAACCTCCTGATATCAGCTGTTTGGATCCCTCAGCTACCTGCCTCAAACTCCCCTGCCACCATCCAACACTCCACCTAATGCCATTCATGAAAGAAAGAAAAAACAGAGATGACATTACAAAACTCTCTATCCATTGCCACCTGACAAACTAAAATTCTGCGGTGTGCTGACCTTTTCCTGGAATTTCATGGCCTCAGCCATGAGGAATATAAATATAGGACTGTATTCTGACAGCCATGCCAAATGTGAGCTTTCTTAGGACTGCCTCCTGAAATCCTACAAAACTTTCCTCCCATTTCAAATCCCCCTCTTGTTCCGTGGACCCGTCCAGAAGGTGGTTCACACCGGAGAGCCACAACACTCTTTTCCCATGGACCAGCAAGGAATTCACACTGGAGAGTTGCACTGTCCGTTTGTGGACAGGCATTTTCCTCAAACTGGAACCACAGCTAGATACAGTCTTTCTATGAAATCAGACATCGAACCATCAAAGCCTAGCGAGCACTGCTGATCCATCACAACTGCGCCGAGTCAGCACATCCACAGAATCTGAGTTTGGCAGGTGGCAATGGATGGAGTGTTGTGATGTCATCTGTAATTTTTCTGTCTTCAGAGAAGCCATGGAGAAGCCCCCGGGAGCAGAAACAAAGAGCAGCAACTTCCTCGCCACCGACCCGACCCCTCATCGTCTTTGGAGGTTCCTCAACAACCAGGCTCAATAAAAAAAAAGTTATGTTTGGGGGGAAAAAAAAGTTTGACATGAAACAAACTGAGATTTGTTTACTTCTAATATGTTTGCACCGTTCTTTTAAAGGGTTAAACTGAGGTTAAGACCTGAAACTAACAGGCTAAGCTACCTGCTAGCTCTTTTCAATCCTGATGTTAATGTTTTTGGGTTGTGTGACAAACTTTATTTTCATGAGGGTTATAAAGACTGAGGAGACATTAACGATTGTGTTTTCCGGACTGCTCAATGCACCAAATATGAGAGTCAGCTAATCATTCTTTAAAATGTTATTTTCTCCACCAATGGTTTTTCTAACTCTGAAATGCATTGTGAATGGATTTAACACATGCCAATTGTTGTTCTATATTAGTTAAACTAATCTAATTTAATTCTATGAGATGAATTTTAGATGTCTAAATTAAAGATCCTCACTGAATTTTTAAATTCATTGAATCAATTTTGTGATGACAGTTTTCAACCATGTTTATTTGTCCTTTGGTTCTTTTTGTGTGTACATAGTCCCCTAGTTTCTTTCATTTTACTTTTGCTTAGAAGTTTTAGTTATGTTTTAGTAGCCTAACAACTAAGAGTTGTTGATTGAAATTCAGGTAAAACAGCATTATACGACAGTGTTCCCACTATATCATTTATTTTTTTTTGTGTGGGGGGTGGAATCACTTGAAGACAAGTTGTCACTCGTTTATTCCATATATGTACTCAAATCCCTCTTTCATTTATTGTCCTAATATCAGCTATTTCCGCCAACAGTAAGGACTTTCCACCTGATATCTCATTGTTATTCCTTGTTGCAATATTCTTACAATAAGTCATATCTCTGTTCCTCGGTGATGAACCAGGATCCTGCTGAAAAAACAGACAATCTTTTCCCCGCACACTATTATGAATATATTTTTCAAATCATTCCATTGTATCTGTAATTGTTGCCAGCACCAGTCTTTCCTTGCTTAAACATGACATGGGCAGTGTAAAAAAAGTTTTAATTTAATTTTGTTTTAAAAATGCCAATGTTTTTGGACAAAATTATCAACTTTAAATCAAAAAGTTAATTGTAAGTTTGACAAACTGTTTTCAAGCAGCTGATGTAGGAGAGGAGAAGGAAGAGAAATACAATATTTGTTCCTTTTTATCACATCTTGTATCTCCAGCTAGATAATAGGTAAATACACAGAGTGCTAGGTATTCTCAGTAAGATTTGATTGTTTGCTTATCAGGACAAGCTAAGAGCTGGTATGTTATTATCTCACACTGACAGCCAGAATGTAAAAGAAATTAACTCATTTTTGTAGGTTTAGATTGTTCAGTTTTCAGTGCTCGAATTTGTTTTGGATATCAAAGCAGCCCACCAGATTTCTTCTTCACATGTACCAAACCTGCACTCTTTCCATGGCAACTGTATCAGTGGCAGTTTGGCAGCCGCCTGCCGTGTACCAACCAAATGACAAATCAACAACACTGATTCCATCATACTTCCACTGAGAGGCCTTTTATTCCTGTCATAGTGTCAGCATGTTTCCTGTATGTCGACCTGCTGAGACAGTGCATCAGTGGATCAAGATAAAGCTGTGCAAATAAAACCAGAATACTAAGTGGGCATACACAATGAAAAAAAAATATTTTTATTATTTGAATCATAGGTTTTATTTCAACATGGCAAAAAAAGAGTTTGAATAGATACATTTATGTAAATGCATCTATAATAAAAACATTATACATAGTCCAAATGAATGATGACTTGCTTTTTCTAAAATATTTGTACATATGCATTATTTAATATCAAGCTTACTCATACACAAACAATTAAGTAATAAAGTAAACTATAGAAACCAAATCAGAATACGAATCAGATTAAACTTTATTCGCCAAATATGTGGGTACAAATGAGGACTTTGACTTTGGATTCCAAGCTTGCATTGTGTAAAAAACAGGCAGACAAGAAATATATAATTTTCTTAGCAATTACCTTTCCAGACAAAACTGTGAAACTGCCATCAAGCTATCCCTGGCAAGGATTTACCGTGAAATTCTGTGTTAGGAGTGCAAACTTTACCTTACACCACCCATTAAACACAAAGACCCAACTTATGCAAACAGAAGTTGCAACATACAATATTCAAAATTCATAAAACACAACAGAACTAACGTCAAGTATTACCCTTTAATTTAACCATTAAGCATACAACATTTTGAACATTAAATGAGTTACCTTCATACACACAAACATGCAGTAGTTCCCTATTGATCACTGCTATGTTCAGCTGCTCATGAGGTCGGTCGGCAGCATATCCATCTTTTACATTTTTTTAGACTTCTTGCAGGTTTTGGGAAATAAATAAACACCCTCTAAACATTTGGGATACTGTGCATCTGAATTGTACCACTGACGAAATTTAACCATTTTTACTTATGCTTTTTAACAAAATCCCTCTGACTGCAATGTGTTTGTGATGTAACATCAAAGAAGGTTGTCAGAGGGAAAGGTGTGCAGCTTTTGCAGGTAAGAGGCATTTCACTTTGGGACAAATTTCAAACATTGATTGATCAGTTACTGACGAAACTTCAAGATTGATTGACAGGTGGCGTCAAGTCAACTCTTCCAATATCCCCATTCAATCATATCTGACTTCAACAGAGCAAAAGGATGGGAGGAAGGTTCTGTTTCACTCCTCCTCTCCTTCACTAACAAAGAAATATTCATATTCATATTAATATTCAGATTCATATGCATATTTGAGTGTGAAAAGAATGCCAAACCCATCTGGGTCTGGAGCTTTCACATTACAAAATGACTTAATTGCCTTCAAAATCCCTTGGATGGTGATTTCTGACTATGAAGCCTCTTGCGCATCATTACTCATTCGTTAAGGCTCCAATTTCCCCAGCCAGTTAAAGATGTCGCCCTTAGATTTTCACTGGTAAAGCTCTTCACAGTATTACGCAAAATCACTCTGATAACTTCAAAACTAATAACCACCCACCCATCGCCCTTTCCAAATGTGAGAAAATAAGGCCCAGTTCCACTGGCTCGTACTAGCCGCGCACAGCACGGTCCCGCTCTCTGTTGAGTGTTTCAGGAGCAGTTTCTTTTCCAGGGCCAGCCTGGGTTCCTCCGGGTCAGCTGAGGAGTAAGGCCAAAGGGAGCCAACATGAAAATACCTTTTTTCAGTGATTGGCCAAGAGACGAAGAGAAACGAGAAGGTTTTCTCCTAGGAAGTCCAGAAAAACTGAAGAGTGAGCCAATCAGACCCACCTGCACCATATAAAAGACTCCTGAACTCATTCCTTCAATGGGGGACAGCTTAGGAAGTGGTTTTGTTAAGCTGTTCCCTCACCTTTGGTGCCTACAACTGCTTTGGGCAATTTGAGCCAGTTGTGCTTGCTTGTTTTGTTAAGTACTTTGAACCTGCGTTTAGATTGACTCTGTACAAGCTAGAAGCTTGTGTTTGGGAAGCCTGGTGCTCCTTTTGCTTGTTTTTTTTTTCTTCCCTCTTCCCTTTTGGGTTATTTTGAGTTACTTTAGACTGACCTGTTTGAACACTTAGTAATTTAATTTGCGCTTAGAGTTCTTGAAATTGTTAGTCCCTTCTTTTTAAATTGGATTATATTGTATTGCGTTTTGCGTTTGTGAAACCGTCTTTTTGTAATAAATCATTTTACATTTCACTTATTTTCTCTGGACACATTTTTATGTTACCACCCCTGAACCCCTAGACCTTGGGGGTGTAACATAAGTGGGGGCTCGTGTGGGAGACCTGTTAAGAGGATCCCTGTGTCCAGAGCTAAGAGAGGAACATTTAGGGTTACCTGTGTAGAGGAACCATGTCGGTTTTATTTAGTCTGGAGCGCTATTTAGCCAACCCCTCTCTTGAGTTTATAGATAGCTGCCACAAGTGTGAATTGCTGCAAATTGTGGAGCACTTTAAGCTGCAGGTCCCAAAACAGGTCCTTAAAGGTGACCTAAAGGCTCTGATAGTGGATAGGTTGTTGGAGACTGGTGTGATCAAAATACCTGATCTGCCTGAGGCTACTGCAGTGGCCTGTCTGTGGAGGACCTCAAAGATGGTTCTAGTGTTGAGGCAGCAGTGAGTGACCGGGGGAAGATACCCAACACACTCCCTCGCTATGATCCACTGTCATCTGTGAGCTCAGAAAGACGCAATGGAGCTCGTTTGAAGGTGCGGTTGTAATGAATAGTCGTGTGTCTGTCCATTTTGTCGGTCGAGGATGTTGGAAAATGCGTACAAAATTGGATTCATCATAACAGGATTTCAGCTTTTTGGAGCTGGAGTATCGAGAAATTCTGAAAACGCCCACAGCTGTTTCGGCCCATGTCAAGGCAGCCTGAACTAGGTGAGGGATATGTCCGCTACCAGCACTCAGACTGAGATGCTATGTAAGCAGAACTGCAGGCCAGCTGTGGTTCCTGAATTTGCCGGCAGGATGGAATAGATGTTGGAAAAGTTGGAAGCTCAGCTTTTGCAGAATGACCCCAAATTTGGCTATTTGGAATCACCATTTGAGAAGAACCAGTAAGACTTTAAAGGCAGACAGAAAAAGAGTCAGCCTGCCCAAAACAAATGCTACCATCAGAATCTGGCCTCCCTGTGTCGGCCTTGAAAGGCAGACAATCTTAATTTATCCTGGATGTTATGTAAACAAGATACTCTGTGACATCTGTGACCTGGAACAGAGTTCTACTGAACTGCCTGATAATGTTCCATCACTATCAAAGGGACTGTAAGAGCCATCTGCCACAGTTCACAGATATAATTACATTTAAACACACAGGCAAACACAAACATACCGCCTTTACTGTGCTTTTCTTCTGCTTTCTATTTTAGCTGTAGTGTCAGAAAGGTCAGCTCAGAGACCTTAGATTGTAGCTTTAACAATTTTGTTAATACATGTATAGAAACAATTCAGCTTTAAAATGTTAGTGATGAAGCTTTTTCCAGTGAAACAACGCACGCCGTGTAGAACAGGCGAGGTCCGAACGTCAGTGCTGGATCGACTGTGGGGAAGAACGAAGGTTGAGTTACTGAGGATCGAACAAGGGAAAAGTACCAGAAGCTGCGCCGCTTACCATTTAGTCGGGAAGACCTATCCGGGAGGAGTAAATGACGCGGGGACTCTGTGACCGTAACTCGCTGATGGTGGCAGGTGGCTGAGTGACTGGAGGGCTGACGGATGTAAACTGGCGAGGGATCCAGAGCGCACCACAGTTGACGGCAGATGGGAGTAGCAGATGGAAGAACTAGAGAGTTGTGAGTGAACCAGCTGAATCCCGGAAGGGGAAATCTCACGCTCTGCTTGGTACCACCACGTGAGTATGAGGGGAGATGCCAGAGCAAAATCTGAGCGGCAGGGATTCTTAGGAGCTGAATCCTTGAGCATGACGCCAAGACAGGTGAGTAAATCAAAACACGACAAACTGGAGAACAACAGAAGACAAGGTTAGTCCACAAAGGAGGTTTCCAGGAACTCAGAGATACGAGGCTCAGAGGACAGGTCGGAGGTCTAGGCATACCACGACTGGGTTAACACTCTGGCGTCTTCCATCTGTCTGAGCACTCTTTAAGAAGCCCATGCTGATGACTCCGGACGCGCCGCAGGTGTGGGCCACGCCCCCCAGTCAACTAGAGCCACCTGTGAAGCAGAGTTAGAGCACGGAACACACAGAGAACCCTGACAGTTTTAGCTTTAGAAAGATGGATAAAATTACTTTATATCAGAAACCCCAAAGGATTTATCTAGTTTATTTGTTATTATGAAGAGAAACAATTACATACTGTGATTTTATGCTTTCTGTATGTTTTTTAATGTATGAAGTAGAAGTCAACCCTTGACTAGAAGTCTAGTCAAGGATTTACTCAGCTTAATCCTGATGTTTTTTTCTATGTAATATTTTCCTCTGTAATGTTTTTCTGTTCATGTACAGCACTTTGAATTGTCTTGTTACTGAAAAGTGCTGTATAAATAAACTTGTCTTGCCTTGCCTTACTGTTGACCCCATGAAAGGTTACGGAACAGGAGCTAGGAGCAGGAGCTAGAAGCTATTATTAAGGGTATTCGGATGGAGCCCATGACTCCCTTCAATCAGTCACTGTTATGGCTGGTTAACACAACTTTAAGAACAAGTTATCCAAAATGTTATTGATTTATAATCCAGAACATTATTTTTGAAAGCATAAAAAAATAAAAAATAATAATATTTTGTCTTCTGTTGTGCACTGTATACTGGTTGTTTGAACACATGTAGAGCAGCAGTTCTGTTTCATCATCGCCTACCCGGGCATCTATTAGTGCTCACATGGCAGAAGTGTACATAGTTATATCAGTAAATTAGATCCATTTTATAATCCTCAACTCAAAACTAATTTTGTTTAATGTTAGGTGCCTGATGTATTAATGGGCCTGTTTGAGAACTATATTAGGGTTGAATTAGGAGTTGTTTGTCAAAGAATAGTGTTGATATTTATTTAATGCATAAATGAAAAAAGATTCCACTGTTATGATCGTAATCAACCAACATGGAAAATTACATTTTGAAATGTCAATGAGTTAACAGAAGACAAAACTGTAATATTGGATAAACAAATAAAGGAATACACTGACTTAAATGACTGTATGACTTTTTCCTCAGTTTCTATGAAGAGAATGTAGATCAGGGCTAGATGTGCTACTTTTTTAAATCTTTTAGCCAACTGAAGTTGTCAGACAGGTTCTGTTTAAGTGACTTCTTGATTCTACAGATCTGGCAGTAATTAGGCCTGGCTTTTGTTAATGAAATTCACTTTGTTTTCAAAAAATGTGGATAATCACAGAATGGTGGGTGGGGGTAAATGAGTACAGATTTGGTTGAGGAAGCTGTAATTTGTGTTTACACAGTTGGTTATTGTCTCATATTAAAATTGGTTTATGATCTATAACATCTGCGTGTCACAAATGAACTGCAAGTGAACTGCTTCATTTTGTTGTTTTTATTTCAATCTTCATAAGGAATAAAAAGTCTGCCTGTGGCGGTGTAGTGGGCTAAGTCCTTGACTTTGAAACAGGTGACCTGGGTTTGAATCCTGGTTGTATTAGAAAGGGCATCTGGCATAAAAGGTCTGCTAAATCTGTGTGCAAGTTGTAATGGCTTGTGGTGCCCCCCTCCATGAATAAGGGAGCAGCTGACAAGACTCCATCAGGAAAAATGAACAAGCATCTCAGATAATGACCAGCGCTCCAACAAAGAGCTAAACAAACAACTTTCATTTCCTTTGCTGTTTATTGAACATTAAATGTTTTTTCAGCTTTCAGAGCTTATTGCTGTTTTGTGCCATTTACAAAAAAAGAAGCCATTTTCCCCTCTTTTTAATAATCAAAGCCACACTAGACATTGAAGGTTCAGCCTTAATCTTATGAAGTGGTAAATCCTGGTATTTTGTTGACTCTGGAGCTTTGCAGATAAGATGATTCATGATTTTACAGTAAAGTTTCAACCTTTAAAGAAAAAAAAAGCAAACAAAAAGCTGAGTTCTGGCTCAAACATTTTAGATTTTATTGGAGCCTCGGTATCGACTCGCCTAAAATCGACCACTCAGCTCTAACTTCCAGAAACTCTTCAGGCCGGCTGACAATCACAGCGGCAGCTCATTAGCAGAGAAGCTGCTGATGTGAGACGACACTCAGACCAAACTGTTGACTGGTAGGAGGTGAGAATCACCAAGGAATGAATCATTAAAGCTGCTGCTGACGGACTTACAGCTGAATATAAAAGAAACGTCGCAGGTGAGTTTCACTTACTGCTCACCAACTAATTATACCTTCTAAAACTGCAGGAGGGGAAATATTGTCTCTGTGCTGACGCAGTAAAATGCACGCACTGCACGGTACTCAGCACAGCTACATCTCTGGCTTAACGGGCTCTTTAAAGGCTTTAGTCGATCTCAGATGGGCTTGTAACTCTCAAAGTAAAACCCACATTTTCCAGATTTACTGCTTATCTTTGCTGCTGCTACATTTTTCAGTGACACACAGAGTACTGAGTGCAGGCCGGACAAATTATCCAACCGCTTCCTTGGGGAGATTCATGTTCTTTTAACACTTTTCAAAGTATCTTCATGGATTTTGTTAAAATAAACAATAAAAAGAAACTATCAAAACCGTTTTATTTATCAGCTAACCTCATAAGGAAGGAAACAGAAACAGTAATTAACAAAACAAATATAAAATTAGAAACAGGCTCAACAATTTTTTCTTTTTTAAATAAAATAAAGATCATTAACTAAGCCAGTGTCATGTCATGTGATGATGGAGAACATCAAGCAACGAGAAGGATGGGATAATCATTTACCGTTCGGCTCATCTCCAGGTGGATGGGCCCGTGGGTCATCTAGGCTGGGATTGGAGTCGGGGATTTGGGCTGGAGTCTGGAAGGTCGGTGTTTGATGGTACCCCCCTCCCCCCATTCCGATGATGGGGTTCACCTCCAGGGTCTGGGGGCTGGATACCCATCTGGGTACCTGGACCTGGGAGTATAGGATGTGTGTGATGAGTGTGAGTGTTTTTTTTGTTTTGTTTTTTTTTGTTTTTTGTGGGTAAGATTGTATACATGTTGGGGCACTAGGGTGGGAACGTGTGAATGTGACTATCTACATGGTTCTCTGTTCTTTTGTCATGTTGGGTTTAGACTTTCCCCTCTCCTGTGACATCTCAGGTCTTTACTAGGTGGGCAGCCCATCCCATCTGTCCTGCTGCCTTCCGTTGGTTGGTGCCTCGACCCAATGGTGCGCTGGTGGTCCTTGGTTTCCGGGGCTGGATGCTTGTTGGCTGGGGGGTCGGGGCACCCCTGGGCCTCAGGTCCCTGGGGCTCATGGCTGGATCCGCTCCAGCGTAGCTGGCTTCCTGTCAGAGCCCGCGGGCTTGTCATCTCAGCTCCTGGGGGTTTCAGCAATGTAGCTGTTGGAGGTTTCCTGGGACTCTTCTTCGCTCACCCCTGGGATGGGGAGGCAGCTATTCCTGTCTTTGTCCCTCTTGGGCATCTTTGCTCTGGGGGCTCTTTCAGGCATCTGGGGTTCTAGTTTCCCTGGAGTCTGCCTCGGCGCTCTGGGGGCCGGTCTTTGGCTCTTCACAACCGCTATTGAGCATTTTTCTCATGGATAAACCTTACATACACAAATGTACTCTCACAGACACTTACAGGTGTTTACAGTTTCATTTATATACAGAAAACACCTATCATTAGCTTAGCTGTCACTTTATACATCTTATATTAATTAATACTGTATATTCCTCAGTGATGGTATCAAGGCATTGGTTGTTTATACCTGTAATACTTTATCAGTTAGTTCTGCTGTTATTTTTATATCTCTCTTCAGGTGTATTCAGAGGATATTATCTTGTTCTCTCCTTTTCCTCTCCTCTTTTACCTTTTCTCCCTTTGAGCATTTTGTCTCATCTTTTCTCTTCTTTTTTCTCTTCTACCTTTCTGTTTTTGTATGCACTGAACATGAAATAGTCCCAGAATAAAATCTAATAAGGCTTTATGCATATATAAATCATGCGGAGCAATATGGCGAAAGCAGTGATGCTCCACTTGTGAAAGTAAAATCTGTTGGGTTCTCTTTGGCATTAAGACAACAATTCTTAGTGCTACACTGCCAGACAGGACATGTTAAAAAATAATCATTTACCTGTTCAATAAAAAGTAAACTTACAAAAACATTGAAAAAGAACCATGGGAGAAAACTGGCAAAGAACAGATCCAGGTTTGGGGAATGGAGAACAGACACACAATTTAATTTATTTTAATCTTTGCAATATTTGAAACAGAGATTGCTGAAGAAGAAATCTGCTGATATTTGTATGTTTACTAGTATGCCTAGTTTTTTTCATGACATGCTAAATTTAAATGCCTTTGTTTTGAGTTAAATTTTAACAAGAAAGTTAAATTTTCAAGGCAATTCACCATTCTTTAAATTCACCATTCATCTCCAAATTAGATGACCAATCGTTTTAATAATTAGCCTCTTTACTACTGACCAAATTAATCGTGATCATATATTTTCCATAAGCAAGCAGCCATTATTTAAACTGAGGACAGTGTTTTCTGGGACTAGGATGATGTGTTTCTAATAATAGAAGGCACTGCAGCCGTGTGTGAAGAGAGACAACAGGAGCTGAGGGGATGATACCTGACTCATAGCTATGTAAACAATAAAAGTACGCAACTCAAAACTCAGTAAAACACAGGAAGAGCTCAAAACACAAGAACTAGAACCCAGACAAAACCAAACCCAATGTCCAGAGATTTTGGCAGTTTGTAAGTATAAAAATAAATACGTAAATACCCTGGCTTGAAAACAAATAAAAAATTACGACTAAGTACAAAAGAAGTAACTAGTTTGATACATCAGTAAATTAACACATCAATAGCGCAATTTAACGCTCCTGCCACACTGTTGTACATCTGCTTTTACCTTCAATGACATAGTAAGATATCTTGCCTTGGGCAAATAATGCTTCAGCATCACTTTCCTGTTCATTTAAGTCTGTAGAGTAAATAATATGAGAGAAGCCAGGTGGCACCGCAGCTCTCACACACTATGTGTGCCCCACTGCTGCAGCACTTCCCGACTGCTACTCAATATTGCACAGACCCTTACTTAATTATCTATAGGTAAAAGGTTATCTGGGGATGCGGAATGCTTGAAACTGAAAGTGAATTTTACTCTGTGTAGCCACAGGGTAAAAGTTCATCACCAGATGGTCAGTTGACCCTGAAAAAAAAAAGAAATGCAGCATTTTCCATCCAGGTGAAGTAAACCACAATGAATTCCACACCCTTGATCCCAGTATGTACACTGTTGAACAAGGGGCACATAAGCTCAACACATACACGACGCTACAAGACATTTTGTCATATTTAGACACACAATATACAATTTGCCAGCTTGCATAGCAAGATAGGAAGCAGTGCTTGAGAAGGTCATTGTGTGAGATACTCCAACTGCAACAAAAGATTCATTTATTTCTGTTCGATCACCAGATATTATGCTGTGTTATACTTTGTTATACTAACACACAAATATCCTCCTGCCAATGAAAACAACTTTTCTCAAGAATAGAAATATGTTGCCTCTCTCTCTGTTTCTTGAAGGAAAAGCTTTATTTAACAGAACCCACTAATTTCCTTCAAGTTTGCTGCTAAGTACCATGCACCAAAACGTCGCACTGGGAATGCATTGACTGAGCTCTGACCCTTTTCTGTTCATCAATAAAACCAATTTCATACATTGATTTGAGTAAATTGTTTTTTATTGATGTGGAGGACTATTTAGTGTGAAAAATGACTATGTTCCAGACTCCACCTGTGAACCTCCCTGGTTTTATTTTTAGTCTGATGATACTCCTCCCTCAGGATGAAACTCATAATTTTCTGCCTTTGCAACCAGGAACATTTAATTCTCCTTCAAAGATGAACAACAGGCAGGCCCACTGATGCCCCAAAGTCCAGCCAGAGCTCCTCTCCTTGCAGTTGAATGCTTAAAAAGACTCATTTAAAATGTAAAAAAGTTAATTAATGTTTTTTGCTGAAATTCTGCTATGGTTGCGCTGATGCCGCTGGCGGTTACACTCATCTCTGCAGTGTTTTCCATGCACTTTCTTTGCAGCTGCCAGTGGTTTTCTCTTCTTAAAGCCTTATGCTGCTATGGAAACAAGAAGGGTTCAAATCCCACCTTTTCCCCTCATCCTCCTCCAATCCCCACCTTTCTTTCTCTACTCTCAATCCAATCTCCTCTCCCAGTGAAACCATTAAATTATCAATCCACAACCCCCTCAGGGTTCATATCTCCTCCCCATATCTTATCTTTTCTCTCTGTCAATATTTACACTGCCTCTCATGGACTCGCTCAGGTAATAGTGTCTTAGTCCCAAAGCGCTGCATGGTAAAAACACAATTACACACCCAACCAAACACACACACACGCACAAAGGCAGGTTGGGAGCAAAATGGCCATTCTATCTAAATGAGCCCCATTTAGCTAACTGCACTAGTTGTCGGCACCTGCTTTCCTCTTCGTGTGTGTGTGTGTGTGTGTGTCATCATCCATGTTCATGTGCTCCCTGAAGTGGATGTACATGTGTTGCTCATTGTGTGTTGTGGGGAGCTACTTTGTTTGTGTGCTCCACTGGTAGCTTCGCTGTCTTCTCTTGTAATCTCATGCCTGAGAAGAGAAAAATTGAAAAGAACTGGGAAGAGAAATCTCCTGTGAAAAAGAAATAAAATCTCTGACATGGGTCTGCCATAAGTGAAAAGAGTGAAAATGACAGAAATATATGTATACTATCTAGCCAAAGGATACCTCTTGAGCTTTTTTTTTTTTTTACGTTGTCACTTATAGCCCCAAACTTTGATGTATTTTAACAGGATTTTATGATAGTTCAACACGGAAGAGTGCATATTTCTTGAAGGAAGTTAAAGCAAAATGATGCTTGTTTTTATTTTACAAATAAAAATCTGAAAGTGTGTCGGGCATTTGTATTAAACGCCCCTCAGCTGATACGCTTGAATAAAATCCAGTGCAGCCAGTTATCTTGAGGAGTCACCTAATGAATAAAAACTGTATCTAATTTATTCTCAGTATAAATCCAACTTTTATATAACCGTTGTATATTGACTCATTCAACTCTGTAAAAAAACTGTTAAAAATAAAGAATTAACTGGGTAAAATTATGTCATGATGAGTTTATGTAAACTTCTTTCTCAACCTCTATATTTACTTTAGATGTTAGTAATATTTTTTTTTGGGTCGAATAATTTAAAACATCATATTGAAACAAGACACCCTTTGTGTAACCAAGAGTCTGGTAAGCGGTGCCATCGTATACAAGGCAACACTTTTAGTTGTAACTTATGGCTTAGGGGCAGTGAGGGAGCTCATGCAAGTTATAATTCCTTTTAACTTCATAATTCATATTTTATGATTTTACAACCACAAACTTCAGTGAGTTTTATTCAGATTTCTTGTGAAGTACAGCACAGTAGTGTGAAGTATTGTGAAGTGTAAGAACAATTATGCACAATGTGTGGTGTTTTTATGAAGAAAAACCTGCATACGTGTTTATAACCCATTATGCTGATACCCCTAGATAAAATATAGTGCAACCAAATTCTCCTGCTCATAATTTCCTCTCAGGAAATTAGCATATTTATAATATGCATTTTATGCAGATGACAGTCACATTTTTTGGCCACTAAAAAAGGAAAATAGCTACTCTGCAAATAAACTACTTAAATGCATTGCAGAAATCAAGTCATGAATGTCAACACATTTCTTACACCAAAACAATAAAAAGGCTGAGATTATGCTGTTTTGGCCTAGTGATATCTTTCTGTCCAGCTTTTTCCAACTGAGAAAGCTGATCATGTCATAGTTTAAGTTTCTGCCTTAGTTTAAGTTTGTGTTCTGGGTTCCTTTTTGCTTGATTTCTGTTATAGTTTGTGTTCTGTCTCAGTATCTGATTTAAGTTCTGTTAGGTTCTCAGCACTTATGCCTGGTCTGATCAGTCATTTCCCATACCTGCTTGGCTCTGCCCAATTCGCATGACCTATTCATCTGGTCCATCTGCATTAGCCAGTATATAATCCGCCTTCAGACCAGACATCGGTGCCAGATCATTTACGAGCCAATTGGTGAGTTTTTTCCAGCGTTCTCTCTCTGATAGACCTGTCAATATTACCCGATTACCTCCGGACACTCAGCCAGCCTGATCCCTGAACCTGTTTTTCCTGCCTGATCGGACTGCCTGCCTGTTTTGCCTGACCTGGTTCTGTTTGTGGAGTATCTGAGTTTGCCTGATCCCTGCCTGTTTTTGTCTGCTCATCTGTGTACCGTTATGGACTGTTATTCGACCACGAGCTCTGTTTTTGTCCTGTCTGCACCTTTTTGTTAAAATAAACCTTCTTAATCACTTATCCTGCTGTCTGGCTGAATACTGGGTCCCTCTGTTTCTGGTTCATGACAGAAATATTACCTATAGTTCTTCACTTCACAATTTTTTAGTTCTTTCTATCTAAAATAATGACATTTCACTTATTGCTCATTAAACCAAGTTTAAGAAGTTGGCTTTAAATATTTTATTGTTTGTTTTTGTGCATCTGCTCTTTATTTTACATATTATTGTATTTACTGCTGTTATTCTGTTTTGAATGACTAGTCCTTTAGAGGATGTAAAGCACTTTGGCCAACTGAGTTGTATTTTAAAATGCTATATAAATAAAGCTGAGCTGAATTGGGTAATCGCTCTTTAGGAAAGAAACATCATGAAGACCAATAAACATAGCAGACAAATTAGGGACAACGTTGTGGAAAAGTTTAATACAGGGTTAGGTTCTAAAACAATATTTCAGGCTTTGAACATCTCAGAGCCCTGTTAAACCCCTTCTTTTCTTCCTTCGTCTTTCAGCTTTGCCTTTTCAGGGGGTAGCCACAACCCTTTTGTTCTGCATATCTGTCTATTTCACCACCCACCTTCATGTTTTTTTTTCACTTTATCCCTAAATCTCCTCTTTGGTCTTCATCCAGGCCTCCTGCCCAGCAGTTCTCCTCAGTAATCTTCTACCAATGTACTCACTATACCTCCTTTGTAAATGTCCATACCATCTCAGTCTGGCCCCTCTAGTTAATCTCCAACACATCTATTATGGGTTTTGCTGTCCCTATGATGTACTCATTCCATCCTTGTCACTCCCAAAGAGTACCTCAACACCTTCATCCCTGCTTCCTGCAGCTATGCCACTGTCTCTTCCTCAGTGCCACTGTCTCTAAACCACGCATCCCTGGTCTCACTACTGTTTTGTACACCTTTTCTTTCATTCTCTCGCAAATACTCTTTCATCACACAACACAGCCATTCCACGGCAAACCCCTATCTCTCTAAATTGTCTCTGACTGTTCCCTGTTCTCACCAGAGATCACACTGTCATTTGCAAACATAGTCCACACAGGTTCCTGTCTAACCTCACCTGTCCATCATCACAGAAAAAAAGAAGGGGCTCAGAGTCAGTATTTGATGGAGTCTCATTTCCACATTGAACTCCTCTGTCACACCTACATCACACCTCACCACAGTCCTAAAGCTCGTCAACTCGATCTCCTCCGGGTAACCTCCGGACGCCCAGCCTCACCTCAGGGTTCACTGCCTCCACTCGGACCTTCTCCGCCCAGATTAAACAGTAAGCCTCGTCATGCAAACCCTTACAAGCGTTTCCAACCACAACTAACTATGTCTCTCCTTTTGAGACCCAGCATAGCTCCTGGCAACCCACTAAGCTTTCAACGCTCCAAATACATACTCTAAACCAGTTCCATTGAGTCACTCTGGAGGTTTCTGCATGTGGGTCAGGAAGATTCTGCAAATCATGTAATGAACATCCTCAAAGCAAATACTGCATTTGTAGTACTTTTCTTGGCATGGAACCAACTGACCTCAATATAAATTCCACTACTCTTTCCTATAACTTCAGCTTCCACCACTTTGTCCTCTTCATCTTCCTTACCATCAGAGTTATCTCAGAGTTGACATCCTCCTGGAACAAACTGCTGTTCAGTCATGTTACAGTGCCTGGCTATGAACAGTATGTGGGGATCTGGAGAGCACCGATGAAGCTGGACCAATCAATCTTCAGGCAACTTACCTGGCACCATCATACAGCCATTGTGTGAGTGGCCCCACGACCCTTTCATCTAAAGCTGAAGAAAACTTAACATGCTCTAGCGACCATAGCTCATGCTCTGAGCTTGGCTACCATGCTGCAAATCTATCAAACTCTCTGCCTGTCCAAATGTAAAGCTTAGATGCCACCTCAGAACCCTCTGCTCCCCCCCCCAATGTGATCAGGATCACCTCAGATTATATCCTCCCCACATCAAGCTGTACAACAGTCTAGCTGGGTAAGGAGGGGGTGGTTGAATGGGGGCATTTATGCCTAACATTTTCTGACAACCCATATATAGACAGAGCTATCTATTTGGACAAAGCAGTGTCCATGGAAAGACTTTTTGGACAATCTCTGTATGCAATACAAGCAAAGTTTGAACTCAGGAAAAAGCTAACTGAAGCAATGCATCGATTACTGACGTTACACAAGGTCCAGGCCTAATGTGAGTTGACACACAGGCTGCTGACTGCACCACCGGCACCGAAGAGAGCAGCATCATCTGTGCCTCGCAACTCCGTGTGGCACAGTCCCAAATTCAGAAGCATGAGTGCTGCAAGTCAGTTTTGAGCAAAGGCCCTCCTCTGGTTCTTCAAAGGGACTTGACTTCTCAGAGGAAGAAGACTCAGTACTCATAGCAATGGGACTGACAAATGAGGGGCTTCAGAAACAGGGAGATCTAACTGGCCCTCATTTGTTTCCGCCCAAAAGGCATGCTGTTCTGTTTTTGGGCCTTAGTCCCAAAAGGCCCTGCATTCCTCAGACATAGTCTCTCAAACACAATTTTACAATGCACACGCTGTTTGCACTTTCATTCCCAGGTTTGAGTGTGTTAAATGTTGCTCAGGGAATCACAAATAAATTTCAGAATGTTTGTGTAACTGTTCCAAATAGTTCAATAAAGAGTGTAATTACTTACAAAACAATCAAAATCAATACCACAGAGTGCTGCACAGTCCAATGAAGCTGCCCCTCACCATTTCAGCATAGCGCAGCAACCCCAGGGTTAGAGAAAAACATCATCATGGATTCTCAGTTTTAAATACAACTGTAGGAACTGAAGCTGCGAAGGTTGTAAAGGAGGACATAAACATGTTGTTGGCAAAAGGAGTGACTCATGTGGTTGCCTCTTCAGAAACAAACAAAGATCCAAACAGCTATTTGGTTGTTGTGAAGAAGGGAGGAGGGCCCTCTCCCATTCAGGATTTAAGAGTGTTAAACAAGTACCTTTGCATGTGCAAATTTCAAATGTTGACACTGAACCAGAATCTGAATGCTTCAACCCGAGTGAAAAGGTTTGCAACTATTAATCTCACGGATGCTTACCGTCATGTAGCAATAAATCTGGATACATTTCTAAGTGTTGCATTTGAGGGCATAGCCTACAAGTACAGTTCATGGTCCTGCCCTTTGGTCTATCACTTGCCCCTCACACATAGTGTGGAGACAGTGTTAGCCCCTCTCAGAGATAAGGAAATTTGTATCCTGACTTATCTGGACGACTGGGCTTTGATACCCAATTCCAGAGAGCAGCGGACAGAACCGGTGCCACCGATGTCACACATCGAAGCTCTGGGATTTTTGATACATTTCCAGAATTTTCAGAAGTTGAGTGATCAACTTGTTTTACTAATAACCATAGTATTTTTTTACTCAAATACGTCAAAAGAATGCTCCAACCCAACAACAAGTATTGTTACGATTATTCAGTAAAGACAGAAATCTTTTTCTAAAAACTTAGATTCATGTCACGCACTAGAGTAACTCCTGATCAAGACAGCTCACGGTATGTCTGTACAGATTGTGCTTCGCCCAGAGATTCATGCTTACTGTGGCCAAAAAGACTCAAACATACTGCAAGCTTCTGCAAACAGCACATGCTAATTAACAAATGTAATGGCTGTGTTTGTGTAAGATGCACTTCCAGGGGACATGAGGTTTGATGAACAGTTTGTTATTTCAGCATGTGGAGAACATGGCATCAACTCCCAGTGGTTTAAGAACCTCCTGTCTTCATATTATGTTAGTTTCACATTACTTATGCTCTATATGCCTCGGCCTCTTTGTTAGTTTGTTTATTTCTGACCTTCTTCACGTTTCACAATGCCACTTTTGCTGGTATTGCACAATAGATTCTCTTTATCCTTGGTGATCAAAGCACCCTGAACTTTTTTCTGTCCTGCTCCCACAAATTAGTTACAAGTGGAATCTCTGCACCTGTTCTCTTTGTGCCTGAGGCAGAGAGCTTACAAGTAAAGTCTTCATGTTGCAATTAGTCGCTGCAAATACAAATAAAGACTCAAAGAACAAGGAGGGTTGCTCTGAAGACAACTAAAAATGTAATAGACCAGACTCGATAAGCACCACTGTTTCATTAAAGTTTTCCAGGCACTGCTGTTTTTTGTTGTTTCTCTTTTGTGCGTGAGTGTGTGCAAGTTTTTAATGTGTTTGCTGGTTTTGATGTGTTATCACATGACTGATTTATGTTTCTTTACTCAGATATACATGAGTTTTTCATATTTTTCATACTTGTAATTATAGATGGACAAGAACCTGCTGATAATGTGAAACCAATTTAATTCAAATATTTTATCCTTCTAATGAAATGCCTTGCATAAAAGTCAGAGGCGTTTAAAACTTATGGTGCAGCAGTCTATGTTCCGGCTAAGTTTCTGGACTCAAAGAGTATGACAACTTCAATTACAATAAACCACAAGATTACTGCACATGCTAAAGGAAATCTGCTTTATAAAGCATTACATCTGTAATGCAAGAAGCCAGAGATTGTAATGAGAAGCTTGTGAAAATGACATCACAAGATTTTAAATATTTAAATTCCCAAAAGCTTCGCAGCTAGCGCCATCACATCTCCAAATCAAACTTTCATATGATGTCAGTTTCAGGCCAGGAAATCTATATTAATACTTAAACAGGGTCTTTCAAAAGTATTCACACCCCTTTGACTACACAACCACAAACGACAATGTTTTTTTCATGGCATTTATATGACAGAGCAACACAAAGTGGTGCATAACTGTTTAATGGAGGGACAAGCAAGACATTTTGACAAATATAAATCTGGAAAGAGTTGAGTGCATTAGTGGTAAATCCCTTTACTCTAATCATTCCAAATAAAATAAAGCACCAGCAATTGATTATATGTGAGTAATTTATTCTCAAGATTGTTATATTGATGTTCTGTGAAGAGCAAACATCATGTATCATGTAAGACTGAGAAACATAGCAGGCAGACCATTGAGAAAGCCGTGGAGAAGTTTAAAGCAGGGTTAGATTAGAAAACAATAAATCTCAAGCTTTGAATATCTCATAGATCTGATCAATTTATCATCTAAAAGTGCCAGCAAGTCTGGCACTTCCAAAGACATGGCCGTCCACCCTAAGTGCAGAGGTGTCAAAAGTATTCACTTTTATTACTCAGGTGGAAGTATAGATACCAGGGTTTAAACATACTTCTGTACAAGTATCAACTCAAGCTTTTTACTCAAGTAAAAGTGTGAAAGCACTGGTTTCAAAACTACTTAAAGTATCAAACTAAATATAATGTAAAAAACCCAAATGTTATTAAGGACAAAAGCTTAGGCCACATGGACCTATAGCACACTACCCCAACCCCCAAGAAGACATAATAGGCTTATAGTCATGAGGCCATTATGTTATAATATTATATTAAAATGTTAACGTTAAAAAGAATTGGGTTAGGCTACCTGTTTCATCCCCTTTTATGCCAATTGAAAATGAACCATTTTAGTGCAATGCAAATATTTTAAAGAATCAGTGGTAGAGGACAGTAGTAACATATGTACAACTGAGCGTTAACATGTTAACATGGAGAAGAAGATATAATGACCGGTTGCCTATGAGTAATGTAATGGTGCAAAAAGTCAAACTTCAGAGGCATGTTATCAATAACCTTTACCAGAATGTAAATGTACATCCAAGCTTAGCTGCCGGAATCTATGATGGCAACAGATGTGAGACAACAGAACTGGACAATAAAATTGGTGTATCCAGGGCAGACTTAGTAATAATTACCTTCCCATGGTTGTCTATATACAGCAGCCAGTGCTGTCAAGTGTGAAAAACTGATAATCCTGATTGGTCCATTCCTGATTTGCACTTTGCTCAATTCTATAGCTAATAACAACAATGTCAAACTTACATTTGCTTCGGCCAGAGATGTACAAGAGTCTGCTCTTCTTGGTTACAAACCTGTTCGCTGGTGCTTGGTTGGCACATTTGCCTTAAGTTCTGTATAGTCTCTACCATGGACATCTTCATGCTGAGCTACATGCATCTGCCATGTTCTTATTCTTCATTTTCTGACATCTTCTTCTTGTTACATTTTTTTTCCTTGGTCCAGTACCACCTCCAACAACAATTAACTTCACCCTTAAATTAATTCCGTCCGGATGGCGATTTGTCTGTATAGTATTTTCTATTGTTTGTTTGTTTGTTTGTTGTTTTTTGAACAATGACAAACTGGAATGAAAACAAGCTGAAATGATTTCTCTGACCTTTCTTCACCATATAGAATAACAACAATATTCCACCTGACCAAAATTTATCATTTTGGCCTACATGTAAAACTTATGTTTGGTAGGGCTGGACGATATAGAAAAAAAAGCATGTTGATAAAAGAAAAGTCATATTGGTTGATATTGATAATTATCAAAAAAATGTCAAAACATATATTTTAAATACAGCCCTGGCCATCTTATGCTGTTGTTTGATGATACATTTTTAGATAAAGGACAACAAACACTGAATTCAAACCCTTTATTCAACCAACTTTTTTACCAAAATTGCAAGTTTTTTTAAAAAGAAAAAAGAACGTGTGCTCTCTGAATGAAGGAAGGAAGGAAGGAAGGAAGGAAGGAAGGAAGGAAGGAAGGAAGGAAGGAAGGAAGGAAGGAAGGAAGGAAGGAAGGAAGGAAGGAAGGAAGGAAGGAAGGAAGGAAGGAAGGAAGGAAGGAAGGAAGGAAGGAAGGAAGGAAGGAAGGTTATTCCATTGAACTTTCTATTGGCCCTTTTTTTTTAAATCACACCACACATCTATCGATATATATTATTGGATTATCGTCCGGCCCTAATGTGTGGCAAAATAATAACATTGAAGAACAGCCTTATCACACCATCCCTACAGTAAAACATAATGGTGGCAGCCTCATTCTCTGGGATAGCTTGTCTTCAGATGGGACAGAGTTGATGAGACATGGTGATAATGACAGGAACTCTGGAATAATGTCATGTTTCTAGGAAATCTAGAAACATGACAGTTTTCCACATGTAGAATTATAACTCAGGACAATGGAATAAATCCAATAAATATTTATTTACAAAAATAAAAGGCAATAACTGTTCAGCAAGGGGCAGTGCTGCTTGTGTAAAGTAGTAGCGTGTGGAGAAAGAGAAGAGTAATTAGTTGCAGCAGCAACACAAAGCAGGATTGAAGCTGACAGTCTGAGAGGTGATGGAGAGTGTACTGTTTCAGTGGAGTGGAAAGCTGAGAGGTGGAGAGGATCCTGGTGGCAAATGGAGGGAGGCTTTGGGTGTGGATTCTATCCTCCAAAGATTGTTTCCTATGAGCAAAGTAGAAACTGAACTGAACTTTGGAGGGCAGGCAGGCAGGTGATGGCTTAAGGTGGCAGAGCTGCGGTGAAGGCCCTGGGTGGTTATTTCCAGGACCGGACAGTCACTGAGAGGCTTTGCCTCTCAGACTGGAGACTCTCTCCAGTCTGGTGAGAGCAAAAATCAACGGGTTCACCTGAAAGTTAAGCTCAAGGCCAATTACGTCAAAAGACATAAGTATTCTCCCACAGGAGAAAACAAAAACAAGAAGATGTGAGGCCTTGACTCTACCAAACACGCGGTGTCTGAAAATCCCCAACGGGTGAACAGCAGGCAAGTATGTCCTCCAGCAGAGAGAAGTCACAAAACTTCTCTCACACACACCAGGTTCATGACAGGGGCCAACATTCACCCCCAGCAGAACTACTACCCAATACACTTTTTTTTTACTTTGGACATAAACTTTATTATTCAACAGCACATTCACAATGTACATTTGAGTGAAATTTCATTGAAAGGCTCTGAGTAAACCACAGTACAAAAGAGAAATATTATGAATATAAGTTTTTGCATTATATACAAATTCAAAGTATAAAATAAAAAAAAATAAAACAACCAGAAAGTAATGAAAATATTGTGACATTTTTTCAGGAATGTAGCAGCAACCCAAAATTAAGATATTTTATATGGTCAGAAAGGTTATGTGTGGGACACTATGAGTAGTGCATATTGTGGGTATTGGGAGCTTAGCAGTCTTATGATACGTGGAATGAAGCTGCTGTGAAATCTGGTTGTGTCCTCAGGGAGTGTTTTGTCTGATACATTAGAATTACGCAGTAATTTACATTGTTCTGTAAAGTTACTGCTATCTTAATTTTCTGACTCTAGCATTTAAATCTTATTAGATGCTAAGGACTATTTGCACACTTTTTGGCTTCTCAGGATAAGATTGTTTTTTTCTCTCCAGTCCACCAGGTGTTTCACCTCCTCTATGTAGGCCAGCTAGCTGTTGTCCCTGATGAGCTTCATTACTGGCGATGTGTTGGGTCATCAGGGTGAAAAGCAGCGGGTTCAGTATGCAGCCCTGGGGGGAGCCAGTGCTGACAGCCATGACGCTGAATGTGTGTGTGCTGACTGGGGTCTGTCTGTGAGGAAATCCAGCAGCTAGTTACACATGTGGGTGTTGATCGTCTCCATGCATTCATCCAGAGAATCTATGGAAACGTTTGATCAAAGCATATCCACATCTGAAGTATATACAGGTCTAAGCAAAAGAATTCATACTCCTTGAACTATTTCCCATTTTATCATATTACAGCACACCTCTGTGTTATGTGGCCTACCAACACGAGGTAGTGCAGACTTTGACTGGGCCATTCTTACACATTTAAGAAAAGACGGAACATTTGAATTGGCATTTAAAACAACGTAGGAAGCTGTTTAAAATGTACGGTTAAAATAAAAAAAAATGTTAGGGCCGATGTATAAGAATGGAAAGGCCAGACCAAATTGTTTGAAATTCCTTTTATTATTATTTCTTCAAGTGCCTTTATCTTTTCCTTTTCAATTTTTCAATTACAGTTTCACTCTGTCTGCACTAATGTGATCCAAAACCAACTGATCCCTGAGAAAATGATGATGCGGGCAAGAACCAAATATGAGCAGACAGTCTGACAGCGAGAACCCCATAGTGAACATCAGCTTGTCAGTGTATCTATTAAAACACGGCAGTCGGCAACTACTTTTCATCTCACTGAAATTGCAGCAGCTGTCAAACGCGTCAGGACAAAGGTATTTTCTAAGGCTGCAGGGAACGTGACAAAACTCCCCTGCCAGCGTCATGATGAGCTGTGTGATGGCCTCGCTGAGAGCGGTCCCAGTTAATTACCTAAGGAAGTCTACATCTCTTTGATGTGGCTTTGTGACAAGGCTGAAGGTTTTGCAGAGGCAGTAGATAGTTCTGGAGCTGCTGCAGCAGCACTGTGACCATTTAAAACCACATTAATCAAATGAGCTGCTGCTGCCCTGCCAACAACAAAAAAGCTGATGAGCCCGATCTGATCATGGATCAATGCTCAGACCTCTTTGCACAAAGGGAGGGACAGGACCAAGACTCCGGACTGAGCTGTGACTGAGGTAATTCTGTTCAAATCTCAGATCGACAATCTGACAATCTGGCAACAATAAGAAGAAGCTCTATATAGCTGATATAAGAAAAATGTTGGAACACATTTTTTTAGTGTTACTTTTATGCTTGCGCTTTCAAGAACCTACTAACTCGTTTTAAAATGGTGCATTGTTCTTTTTATTTTTTTTTTATTTCTTCAGATTTTAAGGTTTACATACACTCAACATAAATATAAACACAACACTTTTGGTTTTGCTCCCATTTATTATGAGATACATTCAAAAATCTAAAACTTTTTCCACAAATACAATATCACCATTCCCTCAAATATTGTTCACAAACCAGTCTAAATCTGTGATAGTTAGCACTTCTCCTTTGCTGAGATAATCCATCCCACCTCACACGTGTGCCGTATCAAGATGCTGATTAGACACCATGATTAGTGCACAGGTGTGGCTTAGACTTTCCACAATAAAAGGCCACTCTAAAATTGATATATCATTGTTTTATTGGGAGGGGGGGTGTCAGGGGGCTCAGAAAACCAGTCAGGATCTGGTGTGACCACCATTTGCCACACACAGTGCAACACATCTCCTTCGCATAGAGTTGATCAGGTTGTCAATTGTGGCCTGTGGAATGTTGGTCCACTGCTCTTCAATGGCTGTGTGAAGTTGCTGGATATTGTCAGGAACTGGTACACGCTGTCGTATACGTCCATCCAGAGCATCCCAAACATGCTAAATGGGTGACATGTCCGGTGAGTATGCCGGCCATTCAAGAACTGGGACGTTTTCAGCTTCCAACAATTGTGTACAGATCCTTGCAACATGGGGCCGTGCATTATCCTGCTGCAACATGAGGTGATGTTCCTGAATGTATGGCACAACAATGGGCCTCAGGATCTCGTCACGGTATCCATCAATAACATGCACCAGTGTTCTTCGTCCATAACAGACGCCTGGCCATACCATAACCCCACCGCCACCATTGGCTACTCAATCCACAACACTGACATCAGAAAACCGCTCACCCACACGACGCCACACACGCTGTCTGCCATCTGCCCTGAACAGTGTAGACTGGGATTCATCCGTGAAGAGAACACCTCTCCGACGTGCCAGACTCCAGCGAATGTGAGCATTTGCCCACTCAAGTCGGTTACAACGAACTGGAGTCAAGTGGAGACCCTGATGAGGACGACGAGCATGCAGATGAGCTTCCCTGAGACGGTTTCTGACAGTTTGTGCAGAAATTCTTTGGTTACGTAAACCGATTGTTTCAGCAGCTGTCCGAGTGGCTGGTCTGGGAGGTGAACATGCTGGACGTAGAGGTCCTGGGCTGGTGTGGTTACACGTGGTCTGCGGTTGAGGCTGGTTGGATGTACTGCCAAATTCTCTGAAACGCCTATGGAGACGGCTTATGGTAGAGAAATGAACATTTAATACATGAGCAACAGCTCTGGTTGACATTCCTGCTGTCAGCATGCCAAATGCACTCTCCCTCAAATCTTGTGACATCTGTGGCATTGTGCTGTGTGATAAAACTGCACCTTTTAGAGTGGCCTTTTATTGTGGGCAGTCTAAGGCACACCTGTGCACTAATCAAGTATCTGATCAGCATCTTGATATGGCACACGTGTGAAATGCACCCATGGTGTAGCATCTGTGGAGGATCTGAGTGCTTTTACATCAACACTCTACGTGATCTAGGGATTCAACACTCAACCTTTTTCTGCAGTTTTAAACAAAGCATCGCTATGTTTCTCTGAGGCCGATGTGTCTGCACTGAGGCTGCCTGCCACCTCTCCCATTCCACTCTTGCTGTTCCTTGAAAGACAGTGGCAGTTTTGAGTGACACTGGCTGATAGTTGGTTCACTGCCTGTCTCGCTGTTTTTGTTAATTACTGAGCAGAACTAGCAAGGCTGATGATTTAGACAGGTGTCCTCCCAAGGTAGTTATCCCCAGCAGAACCAGAGGTCTCCTTTATGAAGCTTGCGTACGCACAAAATGGGGATTAAGTCTTGTGTATGCCACTTTCCATGCAAAGACAGTCTATAAAGGAAAAAAAGAAAAAAAACGTCAGAATGTCCAGTCCCCCACGCAAACTCTCTCCCATATCTACGCGCCTTTTGGAGACAGGAGAAATTATAAGGTGGCAAATTGCAGCCACGCAGCATCATGATTCCTCTCAGACATTCAATTTCACTTGATATCAGACTTTAATCACAGATTGACTTTGTCATAAGCATTCAAAAATGCAGTGTTATTCATGCTTGTGCTGGTAACACATAACTGTACATAAAGACCTTTCAATGAATAAAAAGGCCCTTGAGCCAACTTAAATCAGTCTGTACAACATTTTATTAGGGTTTTCTACCATCACATTCCTCTCCCTGATGATCTCTAGGGTGATGTGTACCATAGATTAACACATACATTGTAACAAGGTGTTAGCTGCACCCATCACGGTATTTAAATATTTACAACAATCATGCAATGTGTGAGCTAATAGTCACACATTGTTACAATGTATATGTTAATCTGTGGTACACATCACCCTAGTATAAATGTGTCATGAAATTACGAAATAATGAATGTACCATTGAATGTTCCATGAAATAATTAAACATACAATTTCTTTATTTGATATATCATTAAATTATGAAATGTAAAATTCAATTATTAAATATGCTTTTACAGAATCAGAATATTTTATTTGTCACTGAGGCAAAATTTCTCTTTGGCTACTCCAGTTCACATTACAGTTCACATTAAATTATAACATTAAATAATTAAATGTAATTTTTGTTATATAAATTCATTTGAATATACATTTCATTATTTCACTCTGTATTTATTTAATTCATGGCACCACGCAGCAGACTATCATAAAGTAATTTAAACTGTCACCTTCACCCATCAAACTCAGTGGGCGGGATTAGGGAAACCCTGATGCCTGATTGGCTGCTTCACAGTGACCAAGATGAGACAACTTCTCCCTGGTTGAATATTGACACCAAGGTCAATATTTCTGCTGTAAAATATAGAAATAATGTGTTGCAATTTGTTTAGCACAAAACAACTCCAGCCTCCATATCCCTAGTTTGGTCTGAACTATCTCTAAAAAAGTTCACGAGAGAGCTCACTGTGGTCGTGGTCCAGCATGGGGGAAGCAGACTGATATAACAGAGATTGGCGACACTCCCATAGACTTCGATAGAAAGAATGGAATGCGTAAGTCACATGGGTCATACTAGCTAATACTAGGAAGACTAATGTCCTGAAGAAAAATAGATTGTCTGTTTTTTCATATGCGTTTGCTCCATCTATTCTTTATGCCAGTGGCCTTCATCTGATCTTTGGTAAAAATTTTACCCAATTATTTTTCCATAGTCAAAGCTTTCTTTCATAGGACTGGATACATTTTTTTCTGTATCAAGTTGCCCTTCTATCCTTTTCCGTGTGATCTTTTTAGCTTTTTAATTCCTCCCTCAGTTTTTTCACCTCATGTGCCTGCTTTGTATAATAAAAGACCTTGTGTAATAAAATTTTGGTTATTTGTAATACATGTAGTACTCAGTTCACACTACAAAACGAGGTATACAACAAATATGTCTTCCCCAGAATATAATTCATCCTGACTCATCAGTCAAAACATATATAGCCACATATTTTCCTCCAAGTTACTTTTATTTAGATCATCTCTATCATTCAGCTCATTTTCTATCTGATACCAGATAAAACAGACTGACATCTGCTAAACATGGATTTTTTGGACGTATAGGAGTAAGTCCTGCAGAGATATCCATGCTTTGTTGAAGGATGTAGAACTGAAGGTAAACTGGAGGACAAGGTCTAGCATTCCCAGCATGCAGAAAACAACTGAAAGCTTTAAAACTGATAATATTACTCCTGTTTGGTTTGCTTTACGTGCAAAACTTTATTCTAAACCATTGTAGACATATTAATCAGTGTATTGCATAAACGTCTATTTTTTTATCAAATATGATCTGTAGCCCCACTGTATTCTACAATATGAGGGGAATAACGTTTTCACTCTTTAGAACACAGATAAGTGATCCGTGGCGCTCCCAAAAAATACTATAAATAAAATACCTAAATAAAATGCAGTCAGCGAAGTAATCAGAGCACATTACTGGTCAATAATTGCTGTAGAAAGAGAAATTAGTTGTTTTTTGTAGTCTATGCTGCCAGCAGCAGCCACTCAGACTAACAGACAGCGTTGAGAGGTTTGGAACTATTGAGGGATACATGAACCACGTGACCTGGGGTCGGCGAGTTCAAAGTTTGCTCAACCAGTGTGTGGTAAACAAATTGCAACACGTTATTGCTGCACTTTACGGCAAATATACTGACCTCGCAGTCAATATTCAACCAGGAAGTTGTCTTGCTCAGTGTGAAGTAGCCAATCAGGCGTCAGGGTCTTTCTAATCCCGCCCAGTGGGTGGGATTAGAGTGATGTGGGATGAAGGACTGCAGTGGAGATGAAGCAGTTTTTATTCAACATGGAACACAGTAGGTCTACGGTCGGTCTGAGTTGTTTGACTCAACTAATTATTTAACTGAGACAAGTCCAGTAAGGACCAAGCCTGGAGAAGAGTGAGTGAGGAGACTGGAGTGGCAGTTAAGTGAAAGCGTCACTAGACAGTGGCGTTGTACTGCTGTATTTTTGGCTTGTCGCTCAATGTGTCAATGCTGTCGCCTGCCATGCGAACAGCTGGCAATATGTAGGGCGAGCGACAGCAAGCAAAAGTGAGTTTGTCGGCAAAATCGCATTTTGGTGTGAAAGGACCCTGAAGCTTATACTATCTCTTAACTTTATGGTAAAATACATTGTTTTGTAATATGCATTGTTTTTGCTGTGTTTACACAACATTGTACAATGACTGTGAATAGTATGAGCTTCAGTTAGTGCTATTACTCCTTCAGACCAGAGGGGCTGCTGTGAGAAGGAAAAAGAAAGGGAGAGAGTACTGACAAGAAGAAAAGATCAGATTAAGAGAGATTAAGAGAAGCGGTTGTTAAAAAGCTGAAAATAAAGTTCACAAACTTGAGCCATCCTCTCCAGCGTGGAAAGCAAACAACAGTTTTGTTTTTCAGAGCTTACACAGATATTCAACACAACATTTACTAATGCTTTACACAGTATGAGGTGAAATGTTTTTTAACATCCTTCCATTTTTTCCTACCACATGGGCTCAACGTTCTAAGATTTGAGTAGTGTGGATAAAATGCTATTCCTTAAATGGATTCAATCATCTATCCATCCATCCATTTTCTTACTCACTTATCCCTCATGGGGTCGTGGGGGTGCTGGTGCCCATCTTCAGGAGTTCAATGGTCGAGAGGCGGGGTACATCCTGGACAGGTCACCAGAGACACACAGGACACCAGGACAAACAACCATTCACGCACACACTCACTCACTCCAAAGAGCAGTTTTAGAGAGACCAATTAACCTAACAGTCATGTTTTTGGACTGTGGGAGGAAGCCGGGGTACCCGGAGAGAACCCACGCATGCACAGGGAGAACATACAAACTCCATGCAAAAAGACCCAGGGGTGTACTCGAACCCAGGACCTTCTTGCTGCAAGGAAGAATTTGGAAGAATGGCCGTCTTTGTCGTCAGAGACAAAGACGGCCATGTGTTGATCTATACTCTCAATTTGAGCTATCCTAGAGAACTCCAATAAACCTTTGACAAATTGTAAAAAATGTTCCCAAAAATAAAATTAAGGATGGAGTCTCTAATTTCAGTGTCAAGCTCCAAGCATTGCATGAGCCAAGGAGAAATTTGGTCACATGATCTGCACATGTTATGACTGATACAAACCCAATATTCAAATCAGAACATGGTGTTGTGTTTTAAAACGTTTTTTATAAAAGAATGTGGATGACAGGAAGTTCTGGTTATGGCAACAAATAAGACGGGCTGACCAAGGTGATGATTGCAGAGACTGGCTGAACAGTCCAAAAGGGGCTAGGCAAAATCCAATACTCAGAGGCAGTCCAGGTCGTGAACAGATAAAGCAGCTGATGAGCTCCCAAAGCGAGCAGAGCAAGAGCAAATATCCATTAAGTCCTCATTAGAAGCAAGCAGCACACACAAACACTAGTAACCATCTAGTGAGGCCAGAGCAAGCACAGGTCCACAGGAAAATGTTGGCTGAGCAACCCACTGGGGTAAACCTACGCAGAGCAGAGAGAAGCAAAGAGGCGATCTGGCAGGGAATGGTTGTGTGAGGCAGGTATAAATAGTCCAAGGTGCAATGACTTGATGATAATTGGACTTGGGCAAGTGAAGCTAATTGTGTGGACTGAATGATGGCTGAGAGGAGCATGGAATAGGGAAGGATTAATCAGCCCCAAAGACACATCGACAGTCGTGAAACACTTCCTATTTCTATTTGTCCTTTATAGCTTATTTGCATTCAGGTATACTCTATATTTAATATAGAAGAAGTTATCTTACTCTACGCATTGTACTGTATAAACACACCTAGCCTTTGGCCCCTACTACAATCATTCTCGTAAATATGCTCAATT
Source organism: Fundulus heteroclitus (assembly GCF_011125445.2). Lineage (NCBI taxonomy): Eukaryota > Metazoa > Chordata > Actinopteri > Cyprinodontiformes > Fundulidae > Fundulus > Fundulus heteroclitus. The sequence continues at coordinate 40,204,029 of NC_046382.1, forward strand.
GGCTGAAATCAGGGAAACTGTCATGCAGGTGAGACATCTAAGCTCAAAGTTTGTAATGACGTAGGAGAGGAACCGAAAGAGAGAGAGGAATTGGAGGCAACAGAGGAGAGAATTACAACGGATCCGGCAGAAGAAAACCAGCGGGACTCAGAAAATGTCTGTCTACTTCTCTCATCGCTTTATGTCATGTACGTCAGTAGTGGGGAAATTGAAATGGGGCCAAAAGTTTTATTTACAAGATTAAATTGAATGACTCAGTCTCTCTATCGATCGCGCAGCACCTACAAACAGCGCTGCCCATGGTGCTGTGACTCTGAACCGGCTTCCAACACTGATGTGCATGTCACGACCACACCGCTGCAGCTGGAGGGGAATTGGTGGAAGACGCAGTTTCTTGACTATGCTCACGCACAGAGCTGTAATAATTTTCATTCAGACAGGTGCAGTTCACTTTGGAGATGCAGTTTTAGCGCGTAGTCAGACAGGAACAGGGAAACCAGTGGTGGGGCTCTGTGGAGCTGAGGTGTGTTACCATGGGCGTGTTTACCTGCTGGATGCAACCACTATAAAACAATAAAAAAATGATTTGGTAGATGTGTGAAGAATAAAACAACCATCAGATAGGCAGTACACTTGGGTCAAAATATCAGATGGAAGAGTAAGTGCAGCTAGACTAGACAGGTTTTATCTACCTGCTTCTTTTACTGCAGGAGTTTTTAGCTGTCAGATCCTCCCAGTTGTTTTTACAGACCATCATTTAGTCTTAATGGAGCTGTTTTTTTCTCCCACTGGAAAACCAAAATCGTTTTGGCGTTTTAATGTTAAATTATTAAATTATCTTAATTTTTGTGAAAATTTCAAATTGTTTTGGGCCTATTGGAGATCCCAGAAAGATGATTTTCTTTCCCTGGCTCAGTGGTGGGAGGTAGGAAAAGCCCAAATCAGGGTGTTTTGTCAGGAATATACAGCCAGTGTAACAACAAACGTCAAGAGAGCTGTGCAGGAGTTAGAGGACCAGATAAGAGACTTTGAGAGTGCTCTACAAGGAGATGAGCAAAATGATCTTTTACAATCAAAAAAAACAGGCGCTAAACTCTTTTCTGCAGGAGAGAGCTAAAGGGGCTTTAGTCCGAGCACACTTCACCAGACTACAGGACATTGATGCACCAACCACGTTCTTTTTTAATCTGGAGAAGTTGGTTGCTTCAAAAAAACAGATGATGTGTCTCCGCCTCCCTGATGGGAAGACCACGGACCCAACGGAGATGAGGAGGCACGCAGTGGACTTTTATACAAACTTTTTTAGGGTGGACGGCTGTGATGTGGATGCTGCTGTGGAGCTTCATCAGGGACTTCCTCAGTTGGATCCAGGAGATCGGGAGGTTCTGGGTTTGGATATAACTCTTGATGAACTGACTGCTGCTGTGTCTCAGATGGCATCTGGCAAGGCTCCAGGAATAGATGGTCTACCTTTAGACTTTTTTAAACATTTCTGGACCATAACGGGACAGGTCCTTTTGGACATTTTTAAACAGTGTTTTATCAAAGGGACGCTTCCAGCATCCTGCAGGCGTGCAGTTCTTTCTTTGCTGCCTAAGAAGGGAGATTTAGCACCAAAGTCTTATCAAATAGACTAAAAATTGTTTTTGATTTTATAATTGGTGCAGATCAATCATATTGTGTACCAGATAGGTCTATGTTTGATAATTTGTTTTTAATGAGAGATGTTTTTGATATTTGTAAAATTTATGACATCAATGTTGGTATCATATCTATAGACCAGGAAAAGGCTTTCGACCGCGTGGATCATGAGTTTCTTTTTTCTACCTTAAAGACTTTTGGTGTTGGGGAGGGTTTTCTGTCTTGGGTGAAGCTGTTGTACAGAGATGCTTGTTGTGTGGTGAAGGTGGGAGGTGGATTGAGTGTTCCAGTACCAGTTAGGAGAGGGATCAGACAAGGCTGCCCCATCTCAGGCCAGCTTTACAGTATTGCCATCGAGCCTCTCCTCTGCCGGTTGAGGAGCAGACTGAGAGGTCTCTCCCTGCCAGAGTTGGCTCAGATGCCCCCTGTTGTTGTATCAGCATATGCTGATGATGTAAATGTATTTATTTGCAATGACGAAGATATTCAAGAGTTACAAAAAAGTTTGGGCTTGTATGGAAAACTTCCTCCGCCAAAGTGAACTGGGAAAAAAGTGAGGCTTGTTTAGTGGGGGAGTGGTGTGTGGGGAGTATTCCTCGTCTTCCTGGGAACCTTAAGTGGGGAAAAAGGGGTGTAAAAAGCCTAGGAGTTTTTCTAGGGAATGAAGATTTTCAGAGCCAAAACTGGGAGGGAGTGCTGGAAAAGGTAGAAGCCAGGTTGTCTAAATGGAAATGGTTGCTACCTCACCTGTCCTATAGGGGAAGAGCTCTGATAGTGAATAACCTGATCGCATCATCTCTGTGGCGCAAGCTCATCGTGTTGGTGCCACCATCAGGCCTACTAAAAGAGGTGCAGCGGCTCCTGGTGAACTTCTTCTGGTCCGGTCAACACTGGCTGAGGGCACTGGTCTTGTATCTCCCTGTGGCAGAGGGAGAACAAGGACTTGTAGACATTCTGTCCAGAACTGCGGCTTTCAGAGTGCAGACAGCACAGAGGTTGTTGTATGGTTGCAGTCGCTGCTGGTTAGCTCCTGCTCGACTGCTACTCAGGTTTGCTGGCCGGCTTGGGCTGGATAAGCAGTTATTTCTGCTAAAATCAAGTGACGTTGACCTGACAGGACTCACACCTTTCTACAGCTTGGCGATTAATGCCTGGCAGACGCTGAAGGTCACAAGAACTCAGGACCCTGGGCCAGGGATGTGGATCTATGAGAAGCCATTGTTTCACAACAACTTCCTTGGAAACCCCACGTTTTCCTCTGCTACATTAAGAACTAAATTTGTGCAGGCCGGCATTACTAAACTGGGCCACCTCATAAAAGCATCCATGGAAATGCTCGGTGACATCACCAACATCAGGTCCTCCAGAGTGCTGAGTAGAATTGTGGAGGAAGTCTGGCAGTCCCTGTCTGAGGCACTAAGAAGGTTTGCTAAGAATCACGCTGCCCAGTGGAAGGATGACGGCATATACATTTTTCCCTCTCTGAGCATCTGTCCTGCTGCTGAGGACTGGCAGGAAGAGAGTGGTTTTCTTCCCACCATGAAAGAACCAGTGCTGGGTACTTTCAGCTCCTGTGGGTAGAAGCAGCTCTTCTACAACTGTGTGAAGGTGCTGAACCTTCGCTCTCTGGCTGGAGGGAAGGAGTCAAAATGGTGTGAGGTATTTGCTTCAGACGTTACCCCTAAAGGCAGGTGGAGGGTCCTGTATAAACCCCCTGTTGAGAAAAGGATGGCGGACCTTCAGTGGAGCATGATACATGGAGCAATAGCCACAAACAGACACAGAGCTCACCTAGATCCAGGCACTGGGGAGGGCTGTCCATTTTGCACTCAGAGGGAAACATTACAGCACCTAGTGGTGGGTTGTCCTCGGCTAGTTGATCTTTTTAGAGTTCTGAAGGAATGGGTGGAAGCTTTAGGAGAGGTTTTCTCTGTCCCTCTGTTTGTTTTTGGACCCAAATAGACATTGGTTTTAATTAATTTTTTATTTGGGGTGGCTAAATTAGCTATTTGGAGGACCAGGAAGAATCAGATGCTGGGTGGGTCAGGGTTGGACAGATGTGGTGCAGAGCCTGAAAGGTCTGGTTGCGGCTCGTCTAAGAGTAGAGCATGCTTTCTACACACTCACTAGTAATTTGGAGCCTTTTAGGGCTCGGTGGGGGATCAGACATGTTTTATGTTCAGTAGAGGATGATGGCTCACTGGTTCTTAATATTTAACTTATCTTTGTGTGTGGTAATTGGTTGTTTTTTGTCCTGATGATGGAAATGAAGTCTGTGTTCTTATATGAAGTAAATAAAAGAAGTCAAGTCTCTCTCTCTCTCTCTCTCTCTCTCTCTCTCTCTCTCTCTCTCTCTCTCTCTCTCTCTCTCTCTCTCTCTCGTCATGACACACAAATTTTAAAATCCTCAGGATCCTGTTGTGGATGTTGTTTGTAACTGTATTGCAATTTAATTCAAATTATGTTCTAGTTTTAATTCCATAACCTGTGTTATGATGCTTGTGTTATTGTAACTGCAACTGCAATTTTCTGTCTTTTTTTTTTTTTTTTTGTTACGTGTGTTCTGGTCATTTGAGCATGATTAAAAATCCCGTCTTTAATATGGCAATAAAAAAGCTTTTATTTTATTTTTATTTTATTTATTTATTTGAAAATTGGGCATGCATCAACCCGGTTGGGACACAAAAGGGGATGTGTGGCTAAAAAAGTTTGGGAACCGCTGCTCTAGGGAATGTTAAAAAAAAGTTTGTTAGAATGGGCTGGGAAGGATCAGATTTTAATGTAAATTCTTTGTTCAAATGGTTCTATCATATTCATTTTATTAAAGCTATGTTTGCACAGTGTTAGAAATGTTATTGTTAATGGATGTTACATCACCAGTCTCACATTTTATCTTTTCCCCTCCTCCTTGGAGATGTAGGTTTTTTGGAGGCTGGGGCTGAGCAGTGTGCTCCTGCACTCTTGCTTCCTAAGGGATGGGTTAAACACAGAGACAAACTTTCCTCTGAGGTTATATGTATTTACCCAACTCAGGCATTTGAACATTATTTCTGGTTCATCAGATTTAGTACAAATACAATAGCTATGGAACTGATAAGAGTAAATACTGAAAACTTGGGAGTTCATTCAGAGGCATCCTTACAAACCTAGATAGTGCTACAATATTTTTAAGAAGAAAAAGTTTATCTTGACACTTTTATAATTTAGTCATTTCTTTAGCTGCACTCTCATGAACTGTGAGTCATTTTCATTAAGAGTCTAAACTTGGGCAGGAATAGACATTGCTACTTGTGTACAGTACTGATTAAACTACACAGCCCTTAAGTGACTCATCAATTTGTTTTTTAGATAAAAATAAAACTTTGAATCAGGTAAAAACCTGTCTTCCATTAAACTGCAGTTATATGTAGTTGTACTGAATTTATAACAATACTATGTTGAGTTTGTCAAACCCTACACTTCACTTCTTGATGTAGTTTTTATAAGAAGGACCAGAGATGACCTGCGACCCTTTTTCTGTTCCTCCACAAGCAAAGTTCTCTGAACAATTTGGTCATTTTCAACATTTCTTTTTATTTGGGTGGCAAGTGTGGATTTTCTAGAACATGTCCTAACAACAATAGCTAGAAACATTAAATATCAGTCTATCAGTACAATAAAGTGCAATTTTCCTTCCTTTTAACAAATGTTTACAAATGTTTTCTTTTAAGGTCTAAGTTTAGACTTGCATTTTTAGAATTAGTTGCTATGTTACGCTTAATGACACAATCCTGTTTCATAAATGGCAAGAAAATGAAAAAGAATCAACAAGAAGTTTTTTTTATTTCGTCATGTTTATCTATTCTGTTATTTTGGTTTTAAAATCTGTCCTCTGTGATTTTCATAAGACATCATCCTGGACCCAGCTACTGGCTAAAAAATTTACAGAGTAGTTATATTAAGTTCAAAATGGCCTTTTCTGGCGACTGATATGCACTTAGGAGAAGATAAAGAACCATTTCCCATTATTGAAAATGAGAAAAACACTTTTTTTAATCTATTATTGAAATATCTGACAATGGACCGCATCAAAAGGATCATTGTATTTTTTTCTAATCTCCACTAATTTAGCCAAGCCATTACTACCCAACACAACCTATGGTGGACAACTTTTACAACCACTGCAAAAGGCCATAAAGGAATTATCGAGAAAGCCACTGCAACCCTTTTTGCAATGGCTGCAATGGATTGCAATGTTTCTGTAACCATAGAAATAAAGATTTACCTGATGGCTCCTTCTGTTGTCTTTTCTAGGGTAAGTACTCTAAAAGTTAATTGCAACAGCAGCACCTGAAGACAACAGATTGACATTTACCGTGGAGGTGATGCTGTAAATAGGTCTACTGTTTCTTCTCCCACTCGCCCACACATGAGAAGAAAGCAAAATCTTTATGAAGACAGAAATGACGCAATTTGTCTGAACGCCCAAGGCAACAATGATCATAAAGTAGTTCAGGTTATTTTTTTTCTCTGCATCAGCCAAGAGACAAATGGTATTTACACAGTGGAAATGGGTGTTTTATTTTTCAAAAAGTAATAAATGAACATCAGAACTCAGAGCGACACTATGATGCTTGTATTGTAGATGCACAGATGCTGCAGCACACCACACTAAACTTAGAAGGAAAGGGTTTAAGATCCCATCTCCATATTATCATAGATAACACATAATACAGCCTGGTCCATAAATGTAGTCTAAAAGTACCTCAAAATAACCTGTAGGATGAATGTAAAATATTTCAAGTCATAAAACTGCACAAAGCAGTAGATAAAATATTGGGAAATGTTTTTGGGTCACCCCTGAAAATCATTAAATGAAGGTGTTTTTGTTGTTTCCATGGCCTCAGGTGTTTAAAATCCAGCACCTATGCATCAAGAGTACTTCAAGAACAATTTGTTAAAGATCAGGTTGCTCTATGGAGTTCAGTGAATTCTAGTGTGCCACCCAGATATGTTTCGAGCTGTGCAAGTCCAGTCATATAAATGTTTACTTAAAGTGTTTTACTGTGTTTTGTCTAAGCTACCCGTTAGCGAACTTTGAAACCATGCTATGCCGATGTGTTTTGGGTGTGTTTTACAGTTATGACAAACTTGATTTCCATAAGGGTTTTGTACACCAATGGGACATTGATGTTTGTATTTCTGGTCCGCTCAGAACATAGCTTCGTTTTCTCTTCCACGGGTTGCTATAGGGGTTGCTGTAGTGAGTCATAAATCTCCTCTTTTGCTTTCCTCTAGGCCTCCTGCCTGGCAGTTCCAGCCTCAGAATTACGGTACACTGGCAAACACTTTAAAGCTTTATTTGGTCGTATTGAGCAGACCGCAAAAAACACAAACATAAATGTACCAATGATGTATACAACACAACTGCAAAACACACCCAAACCAGATAAGCATAGTATGGTTTCAAGAATGCTAGTGGGAGCTTAGCTTGTATACTCAGTCTATTACCTCCATCAAACCTTAAAACACATTGAAAACACATTAAAAGTTAACCATCTTTTCCAGCTTATTCTCTGCTAAACCTGTGCCTCTGTGTCTGTTCGGTTGAACTTGGGCCATCCAGTTGAAAGAAGTTGCTCCAGGCTGAAGCTAGTTCGGAGCAGCAAGCAAGTAGCTCTCGCTCCTCCTGAAACCTGGCCAGGGATGAAGCTTCCACAGGTTCTCCTGTGGTCTGGGTTTGGCCTGTCGATTGTGGGGAACCCTGCACGGTAGAAGTGTTTCCTTAGGCTTTCTGCATGGCTGTGTTTTTTTCTCTGGAGGGCCTGCACAGTGTGAAGGGCGACTTCATATCAGCTCTTCTCTTAGCTCAGCCTAGCCACTGGAGACTGCTCAGCTCCGTCTCAACTCAGCTTTCCTGCAACAGCTGAGAAAGGTTCCAAAGAGCCTATTTCATGGCAGTCGGCTGCTTAGGTTCCGATGTTGAAGGAGGCAGGGATGCACTTAGCAAATGTGGCAGTTCTCCAAATTAAAGTCGGATCCTCCACAAAGGAAGATGAGAGGCACTCCTATGCTGCTTAAAGCAGCGGGCGAAAATAACATGATTGTAGCATGGCCAGGGGTTTTATACAGGGCCCCCTACTTTGAGAACAGTCCCATGGTCCCTGTAAAAGTCTCACATTTCAGTGACTTTAAACTCACAGTGTGATTTTACCCCCATGGCTGAAAGCAAAACATAGCAAGTGTCAATAAGTATAATTATTACTGCAACTGACAATCAATAGCTACTGGCCAAAATCACATTGAACGTAGCTGTTATCAAACAATTAACCTAAAGAGGGTGGAACAAACACCAGCCTTTGGACAGAAAATCACTTTCATATAAACGTACATAACTGACATATGCAAGGTTTCAATTCAATTCAATTTTATTTATAGTGATTCACAGCATGTCATCTCAAGGCACTTTACAAAATCAAATTTAATCAAATCATACAGACAGATTGGTCAAAATGTTTCCTCTCTAAGGAAACCCAGTTGATTGCATCAAGTCTTGAAAAGCAGCATTCACTCCTCATGAAAGAGTGTAGAGCCACAGGGCCATTCGTCTGTATTGTCCAAAGCTTTGCAGCAATCCCTCATAATGAGCAAGCATGAAGTGAGAGTGGAGAGGAAAACTCCCCTTTAACAGGGAGGAAAACCTCCAGCAGAACCAGAACCAGGCTCAGTGTGAACGCTCATCTGCCTCGACCCACTGGGGGTTAGAGAAGACAGAGCAGAGACAGAAAGCACAGAAACACAGACTCTATCATATATTTGTCCAGGTTTACTTTTAAGAAAGATGGCATAAAATGTTATCAAATGTCCAGAAGGCAGCCATAGACGAAACTGATGAAGCTCATAATCACAGCATTTTTTTTTTCAAATAGAAGTGTACTCATTAATTTAGGTGTATGTTGATTTAAATTTAAGATGTTTTCCTGCTTCTTATCTATATGACACATTATGATTTATTGAATTTATTATCACTCAAACTGTTGTGCGGTTCATAGAATAGAAATGACATGTTTGAGAAATCAGATTTAGTTTTTTCAAATTAACATAAATTATCTTTTTGTATTAGGCATGTATAATTACTAGGTAAAGATGACTGTGGTGTTCTTGGACTCCTATGTGTGAATAAGAAAAGAAGTATTTTGGGTGTTTGTGATTCCTAGAGAGGCACCAAAGGTCAGTGGTTCGAAACTCAGTCTGTCACTTTGGCTCCCTGAGCAAGACCCATGACCACAGATTGCTCCCCATACACACTCAGTGTGGCAGCACACTGCTCCCTAAGGGATGGGTTGAACACAGAGACAATGCAGAAAGTCCCCTCTGTGGGACTATAAAGGGAAATTGTTATTTAATCCAGGACAGTCAATCACATGAAGAATTAGTTGTCCCTATCAGGACTAATCTACTCACTTTGTAAAAACTGTTCCTTGATCATTTGTGTTTTTCTCATTTTCAGTCACAAATAAATTATTTGGGATATTATTTACCCATATACAGCAAATTTTTACTGTGAAATACAGTTTTGATAAAACTACAGAAGGTAATTCTTAGATGAAGCAAATCATTTTAATGTTCCAGCCAATAGAGCCTTTTATTGCTGTCTATAGCAACATGTTAGCACTTTCCATATACTGACATCACAAAGACAGTAGACCTGAAGGAAGGAGGGCTTAAAGACCACAGAAAGCAACACATGCGACAATTTAAACAAATGAAGTAACAAACAAGAAACAAATTATTGGCACATATCAGGAACGAGAAACTATTAAACAGTAGTCCTTTCTAGCTGTGGGCGGGCTAAGAAATTTACTTGAAGTGTGTATTAACACCTCCTTCAGGAGGTCACAAAGGGACCCAAGACTATATATAAAACACTGTAGACTTGTCTTGTCTCGGTTAAGGTCAGAGGTCACGATTCAACAACAAGAAACAGCCAGGAAATTTGAAGGAGAATTCCAAGGCGAAAACCAAAGAACACAAAGCCCCATCTTATAGTCTCCTACTAAACATCCCCCAACACTTTTGGGAAAATTATCCGATGAGAGAGGAAATGAAACTTTTAAGAATGTGTGATCAACCATTACATTTGGTTAAAATGTAGTAAAACTAACACAGCATTTCCAAATAAGAACATTATATGACAGTCAAACATGATGGTAATGGTCTGGTGCTGCTTTGGTGCTTCAGGACCTGGACCTTTTATGGGAATGCAGAGTGGATGTAAACTTTTGACCATCACTGTGGACAGATTAATGAATGGCTCAATTAAAGTCTGTTTTATTACCTTTCATTTTGTTTAATAAGTTTAAAACGACTGTTAGATGAATTTATCTGAAATATTGATCATTTATTTTACTTTGTTTCAGAATTTTTAGGAAAGTAGCTGACACATTCAGTTGTATGTGTGTCTTTAAAGATTGTGGTCGTCACATTTCCCCCTTGTGAAGGTGATTATTAGATGTGGCGCATTGGCTCTGCTCTAGTTGAATGTTAAGGGTCCTTTTTGTTGCAGCTTATCTATAGAGTACTTTAGTAGTGACATATGTCTACCGAGATCATTTTCTATAACATCCTATGGCATTGTTTTAATGGTAAAACAATGCCTACGTAATGAGAAGCTGGAATAAAGCCCAAAACACTAGACGAATGCAACGATGAACATGTTTGTATTTATTTCCATGACAAACTAGGAAAGAGACAAGAACACACACTCCTAATTGGCTTTGTATAATTCCCCTGCTGCATTACCAAAAACACATCAGTTTAGTGTCAGAAATATTTATGTTGTTCTGTGGGTGGAAAATATCTGTTTTATATTTAAATCCAGCAGCACCTCTTCACTATTCTAGCAAATAAAATGTAATTACAGTATTAAGAGGTAACAAAGACTCATGTGTGTTTGACACGTCATCTCTCTGCTCAACCCTCTTTTCCTTTTCTATCTAGAGTACCCTTCAAAGGCATTCATTACTATCAAACTTCACATTTTGCCTCTTATAACTGAAAACTTTCAGGGAAACTTTACAGTTATATTTAAGGTGGAGGAAAGTTATACATGCTTTTCACTTATGTACAAGTAAAAATATGAAAAGATACAAGTTTTTGAATAGCACAGAAATTGCAGTTTTAGGTCTTTTCCTCTTAGAGTCCACATCTACTTTGGCACCACAGCCGCGTTCTTCTACAGAAAAAAAGAGGTACAGCCACGCAAATAGAGGTTTGAGTTGGGCACTGCAGAATACTTAGTAACTGCATGAACAGCAAAATCACCCGTGACTTCACCTGTGGGCCGGTCCGGGATGAAGACCGGCCACAGGACCAGCATAGTGTTGCCCAAGAAGACTCAGCAGTGGTCTGCTCTGGAAACCCTGCAGTTTACAATTGTTTCGGGTTGTCCAGAGTTTTAGCATGAGCTGATAAACTGGTCGTACAGATGGAAAAAGCAGCATTTATCCGCACCAAAGAGCAGATTATCAACAAGCTCAAGAAATTGAAAACGTATCATGACGCAAAGAAAGACTTTTTACATAGTGAAGCTGGACGAACAAATTTACCACCAATTATGCAGGACTGAACAAGATTTTAGGTTGCTACAATAACACAGTTGTCTGGCAAGGTTTCTACCAGACACATATTATGTTGTTAGTGTTATAATATTTCTATCAATTATGTGTTCGTTTACAGTCCCCAACATATTGTACATTGGCTTGTAGAGTCCTCCAGGGCTTAGTACTGGGTCTGACATTGTTCGTCATATACATGCACAATATTTCAAGGTCCTCAAAAACAATTAAATTAGTCTTGCTTGCTGATAACATGAATATGTTTTGTTCTGGGAGGGATTTACATGAGCGACTGTTGATGATCACTTTGGAAATGTGTAAACTAAATGAAAAGAAACAAATTATCAATAAATTTAAGTAAAACTAAAGTCATGTTGTTTGGTTACTGTAATATGGATCTACAAGTGCAGGTGCAAATAGAAGGCGTGGAGATAGATGGTTTATTAAAATAAGTTTTTTGGTATAACAATTGATGACAAAGTAAGCTGCAAATCTCACTCAAAATATGTACAAAATAAACTGTCAAGAAGCATCTCAGTTATCAATAAGGCCAATCACATGCTTGATCAGAAATCACCCCACATTTTCTACTGGTCACTGGTAAGGTAAGATAAGATAGAACTTTATTGAGCTCACAATGGAGGGATTTACTTGTGACATCGGCTCTTGTAGGCAACAGAAGGCACACAAAGGAGGAAAAGGTGCATGAAGTATATACAGTACATCCAGATATATACAGTGGATGGGAATAAAATAAAAATAAATCAATATCAAAATGTCAGGATGCAACTTGTTGGCTGCATGCTGAGCCTACCTCCCTCTCTCTCTTTCCTGCGCAGCCTTAATTGGTTCCACCTGTCAGGCTGCAATTACCTCTGATCTGTTGCCACCTGTGTTCTCCTCTTTATAAACCCACCTCATTCTGCTCTCGTCGCCGGTCCGTAGTGTTCACTCCTGCTCAGTCTCTGCCAGTATCCTGTGTCAGCTCAGTTTTTGTTGCAGTCAGCCTGAAGACGTTACTTCAACTTGGTTTTTGTTCAAGTCGATTCTCTAAGACTCTGCTCAGCTCTGTTCTAACGGAAGTTCTCAACTCCTGTCCACGTCTCCTTTGCTGTTCCACGTTCTCAAGTTCCTGAGCTGTTCCACGTTCTCAAGTTTCCCGCAGCCGTTCCACATTCTCAAGTTCCCGCAGCTGTTTCATGTTCTCAAGTTCCTGAGCTGTTCCACGTTCTCAAGTTCCCGCAGCTGTTCCACATTCTCAAGTTCCCGCAGCGGTTCCACGGTTTCAAGTCCTCCGCTCTTGAGTTTCCTCCTGGTCATTCACTCCATACTCCTCCTGTCAGCCAGCTTCTGCACCCTTCATCTCCGTCCGTAAAAGACTCTGGTTCCTCTCGTCATCCATCCTGTTCAATAAACTCACTTTAAAAACTAGCTCTGTGTGTCCGTGCTGTGTCCGGGTTCATCCAAAGACAAATCATGACACAAAATATCAAATATCAAATAGCTATTACACGGTTATTGCAGTGTACAGAATTATTACACAGGTTATTGCACAGGGTATCAAATAGTTATTGCACAGTTGTTACAGTGTTATTACACCAGGTTATAGTGCAGTGGTATTGTAAAGTCTGATGGCAGAAGGGATGAATGACCTGCAGTAGTACTCCTTTTTACACACAGGGTGTCTAAGTCTGTCACTGAAGGAGCTGCTCGGCTCCTCTACAGTCTGGTGCAGGGGGTGAAAGGTGTCCATGATGGATGTAAGCTTGGACAACACCCTCCTCTCTGACACTTCCTCCACCGAGTCCAGAGTGCAGCCCAGGTGTGAGGTGGGGGTCTTCTCCTGAAGTCGATCACAATCTCCTTGGTCTTACTGGTGTTTAAACACAGGTGATTCTTCTCACACTAGTCCACAAAGTTCATGATGACCGACCGGTACTCCAGCTGGGTGGCGTCTCTGCGGGGAGGACTGAAGGTGTGGATGGGTCAGGGATTGGGTGAGAGTGTAGAGGTTTGTAGAGGTTTGGGGAAACACCTATAAATGTACAAATTCATTCTCAATACTACAAAAAACAGCCTACATTTTATTCCTACTTGCTTTCATTCTGTTTTATTTTCCTATATTTTAATCATTCAAAGCACTTTGCATTGCCTCTGTACTGAATTGTGCTCTACAAATAAATTTGCCTTCCTCACTAAGACTAAGAAAGTAGAGCACATAACCCCAGTTCTAAAGTCCTTACACTGGCTCCCTATATCTCAGAGAATAGACTTTAAAATACTTCTGTTAGTCTATAAATCCCTAAATGGCTTAGCACCTAAATACATCAGACTTGTTATCGGTGTATCAACCATCCAGACCACTAAGGTCTTCTGGCTTCAGCCTACTCTGCATACCTAGAACCAGAACTAAACAAGGAGAAGCAGCATTTAGTTCCTATGCTCCACTTATCTGGAACAAACTTCCAGAAAATTGTAAAGGTGCGGAAAGCCTGAGTTCCTTTAAATCAAGATTAAAAACACATTTGTTTAGGATTGCCTTCAACTGTTCTAGTTAACTGAATCACCACTTTTTTGTTCTAATTTCTATCTACATTTTATTCCTACTTGCTTTTATTCTGTTTTAATTTGCTATATTTTAATCATGTAAAGCACTTTGCATTGTCCCTGTACTGAATTGTACTATATAAATAAATTTGCCTTGCCTTGCCTTGCCTTTGCCTTTATTTGTCTTCCCAGAGGGCAGCAGAGAGAACAGTCCATGGTGGGAGTGTGAGGGGTCACTGATGATGCTACGGGCTCAGGGCACGCAGCGCTGGGATGAAATGTCCTAAATGGGGGGAAGAGGAGCCCCGATGATTCCTTCTGCTGTCCTCACCACTCTCCTGATGTTCTTCCAGTCGGAGGCGCTGTAGCCTCCACACCACACAGAGAGACAGCTGGTCAGAATGCTCTCTTTGGTGCATCTGTAGAAGGTCATGAGGATGGGCGGGGGCAGGTGGGCTCTCCTCATCCTCCGCAGGAAGTACAAGCACTTCTGTGCCCTATTGACCAGTGACGTGAGGTTGTCCGTGATGTGCACCCCCAGGAATTTTGTGCTGCTGACCACCTCCACAGCTGAGCTGTTGATGAGCAGTGGAGCATGGTGAGGCCGGTTTTTCCTGAAGTCGACGATGATCTCCTTCATCTTCTCAACGTTCAGGATCAGGCTGTTGTCTCTGCACCAGCCCACCAACTGCTCCACCTCCTCTCTGTAGTCTCGGTCGTTGTCATCTGTGATCAGGGCCACTACTGTTGTGTCATCTGCAAACTTCACGATGTGATTGGTGGTGAACCTGGGGTTCGTGTGTCATCAGAGTGAATAACAGGGGGTTCAGGACGCAGCCCTGAGGGGAGCCCGTGCTGAGTGTGATGACATCAGAGGTGTTCTGTCAGACCCGGACTGATTGAGGTCTGTTGGTGAGAAAGTCTAGCAGCCAGTTGTGAAGGGGTGTGCTGAAGCCCAGATGTCCCAGTTTTCCCACCGGACGCTGTGGGATTATGGTGTTAGACGCTGAACTGAAGTCCAGGAACAGTGTTCTTCTCCTCCAGGTGTGCCAGGCTCAGGTGAGATGTTACTCGCGGAGGAAATGGCGTCCTCAGTGGAGCAGTTCTGCCGGTAGGCAAACTGGAATGAGTCAAATGTTGGGGGGGAGACTGGAGACGATGTGTTCTTTCACCAGCCTTTCAGAGCACTTCATCATGATGGGAGTCAGTGAGGTTTCTTGGGCACCGGGGTGATGGAGGCATACTTGAAGCATGCTGGCACTGTGGCTTGGTCCAGCGAGGTGTTAAAAATGTCTGTGAGGACACCAGCCAGCTGACCTGCACACTCCTTGAGCACCCGCCCAGGTATGTTGTTGGGACCTGGGGCCTTCCGCGGGTTGACTCTCCTTAGAGTCTTCCACACGTCGGCGGTGTCAAGGCAGAGGACCTCCTCTTCCTGATGGGGAACATCTTTCACAGCTGGAGTGCTGTTTACTACCTCAAACCTCCCAAAGAAGTTATTTAGTCCATTGAGGAAGTCAGCATCAACATTACCCACCGGGGAGGAGGGCGTGTTGTAGTCAACGATCGCCCGTATGCTTTGCCTTATGCTCCTGGTGTTGCTGGCGTCGTGAAACCGATCCTGGATTTTCTGACTGTGGCTCCACTTCGCTAACCTGATGGCACGGTTCAAGTTGGCTCTTGCTGTCCTCAGTGCCTCCTTGTCACCAGACATTAAGGCTGAGTACCGTGCTTTTAGCGCTTGATGCACCTCCTCAGTCATCCAGGGTTGTTGGTTGGTTCGGGTGATGATGTTCTTTGTGGTGCTGACGTCCTCGATGCATTTGTTGATGTAGGCTGACACAGTCATGGCGTATTCATCAATGTCAATCTTGTCCTCATAAGTTGCTGCAGCTTTGAACATGTCCTAGTCAGAGCATTCAAAACAGTCCTGGAGCGCCTCCATTGCTCCCTCAGTCCACACTCTCACCTGCCTCGCTGTTGGTTTTGCTCTGATCAGCAGGGGCCTGTATGCGGGAATTAGCATCACAGAAAGGTGGTCTAAAGAGCCGAGGTGGGGGCGGGGGGCTGCTCTGAATGCGCCTTTTATATTAGTGTAAACTAAGTCTAGAGTGTTCTCTCCCCGAGTAGCAAAATCCATGTGTTGGTAGAAATGAGGGAGAACAGTTTTCATATTGGCCTGGTTAAAATCCCCAGCAATAGTGAAAACACACTCCGTGTGTGCAGATTGCAGCTCAGAGATAGTCCGATAGAAAACACTCATAGCCTCTTTTGTATTAGCGCTGGGAGGCACGTAAACCGCTGTGATGGTAACAACAGTAATCTCTCTAGGCAGGTAAAAGGGTCTGCAGCTAACAGTCAGAAGCTCCATGTCCGGAGAGCAAAAGCTTGTGACTATTCTAGCATTTTTACACCAGGTGTTATTGATGTAAACGCAGAGTCCGCCTCCTTGGGTCTTTCCGCTGAGTTGTTTGTTTCTGTCGGCACGGAAAGTAGCTAGCCCCTCCATGCTAACGCCGTTGTCCGGGATTGATGATGTAACCCATGTCTCTGTCATGATGAGAGCGCAGCAGTCTCTAAACTCCCTCTTTGCAGAGAGCTCGAGTTGTAAATGATCTATTTTGTTATCCAGTGAGCGGATGTTGGAGAGAAGGATGGATGGAAGCTGCGGTCTGTAGGGGTTATCCTTTAGCTTGGCATCCAAACCTCCGCTATAGCCATTTTTTTTTTTGGTCGGCTGCACCGCATCCGCATGGCCCTCCTCCGGCGTGGGCTACTCGGCGAGTCGGCTGCGTCGCGGGCCTCTGGGACTTGCCCCCGAAGCACTCTGAAGCCTTGTAAACAGTCGAGCGTAGTAGTGGTTACGAGTCCAAAAACACTACATGACCGTTACTCCAGCAGGCGCTAGCGGTCATGTACTGATCGGCTGGGTTGATGAGTAGTTTGTAGGGAGTTTGGCGGCATTTTTTATGAAAATGTCCGCGAGTTAGTCAGAGCTGTATGCCAGACGTTGCCTCCAGGGGCGCCGCCGCCATAAGGCCAGTTACAGAAATCATACAAATACCCTATTCTTAAAAACAAGTTGCTTCCTGGAAATATTGAAAAATAGGTTGTTTTCTTAACAGAGATGGGGAATATAATTTGAGGAGGGAATATAATCTAAAGGCATGGCAAGTTTATTTGTATTGCCCATTTCAGTAGTAAGACAATTCAAAGTGCTGTACATGAACAGAACAGAAAACATACAGATGAAAGCACATTTCAGTTCAATAGTAGCAGTGGGTTAAGATATAAGATAAATTGGACTACAGACTTTAACATTAACATTTAAAGGCAACTTTAAACAAATAGGGTTTTAACCTTGATTTAAAAGAACTCAGACATTCAGCACTTTTACAGTCTTCTGGAAGTTTGTTCCAGAGTGGAGCATAAGAAATAAATGCTGCTTCTCCTTGATTGGGTCTGGAGATGCAGAGTAGATTTGAGCCAGAATATCTGAGTAGTCTGGAGGGTTAATGCTCGGACAACAAGTGTATAATGTATTTTGGTGCTAAGCCATTCAGTTTTGGATCAACTGCAGCTGATTTTTTTAGTCAGACCTGTGAAAACACCGTTGATGTAATCAATTTGACTAAAGATAAATGCATGGATTAGTTTTTTCCTGATCCTGCTGAGACATTAGTCATTTAATCCTGGAAATATTCTTCAGATGATAGATTGCCAACCTTGCAATTGTCTTTAGATTCCTCTGAATGTTTAGGTCTGAGTTTATCACTACACCCAGATTTCGGGCCTTGTCAGTATTTACTAGCTGAAGCAGCTGAAGCTGTGCACTAACTTTTGATCGTTTTTTTCAGCTGTATACAATTTTGGCACATCCATGCATTGATATGTTCTAATCATTTACTCAGCACTTGAAAGGGGCATGGTCACCTGGTGATGTGGTGATGACCATTTAAATGTGAGAAAACAGCCCTTAGTTTCTTTAGAATCACATTGGAAGCCAGCTGGGAGTTAACAATAGTTGTTAATTTGAATAACTTTGAAAAACATAAGTAGCTGCATCATCTCCCACCCCAACAAAGAGTTACAGCACTGCAATACAATATATGTGTTGCATTGCTGCATTGAATAGACAAACATCTTTCAGCTGTCCAAAAAATTACAACAGCAAATTCTAAGGTAACACGCACAAAAAAAAGTAAAAGACTTAAACACTAGACATTTTCAAAATTGGTAAATGTCAACTGTTTGTTTTATCTCTGCATATTTCTTTGTGCCTGAAAGTTGCATCATGACTGCAGTTTGGTCTGAAATAAACATGTTAGTACATTGTTATTGCTGTTCTTCAATTGCTCGTTTAGTTTTTTTTAACGGAACAGTTAAAAAACAGTGTTTCATGGGCACCTGTTGTTATAACACAAAGAAGCAGTCTTCCAGGTAGCACCAATCAATCATACAATAGGAGGGATTATACATTTCGGGCAGGAGGCAGCACTTTGGGAGTTGGTGATAAATGTCTGTGTCTGCTCAGAATGCAGATATGAATAGAGGTGTTCACATCTTTATATACACTACGTTTTTTCATTGTGTACTTTCAAGCTAAACCTGGGGTTGAACACATTTTTTATGTTTTGTGTTAGACAGCAAAATAATTTGTCACTTATGTTATGTTTGGAAAGTAAAAATGGAAAGATAGAATGATACAGATTTAATTTATCAATATGATTCATCTTATTCAGTTTTTTAAAATGTTCTTAAGTTCATCCCAGGTGACGAAAGATTAGACTCCAGGTTCACTATGAGATAATAAAGAGAGAATTTACAGATATAACTTAAAACTAAAAAATGCAAGGGAATTTTTCTTCTCCAAGATAATCGGCAAATACAATAATGCTTGTGCCTTATTTGCCACAGTCAACAGGTTGACACACCCTCCTGTGACTGCGTCACCTGAGCTCCACTCCGCCGGGGCCTGCATTGAATTAGAAGGGCTGTCTGTAAATTCATATCAAGTCAGTACCAAAGTTGTCTCCAACTATAACTGTCATGTTTTTCTGATCCACATGTAACACTCTTAGGAGAAGATGAAAAGGTAAACAGTTTATTGAATGTTAAGTGAACTGGTCTGGATCCACAGGAACGGGTCCATGTCTGGGGCAAACAGGAACGTACTGGAGAGAAGGAGTGGAGGTGAGTAAAGGCGGCGAGTGATCAGCAGCCAGTCCCTTATGTAGTGCAGCTGATCATCATGTGGAACAGGTGTATGGGGAAACCAGCACCGCCTCTGGTCACCTCTTGGGCAACCTGACCCTGGACTCTGACAAAAATTTTGAAAAAATTTCCAAATTCTGCCAAATAATAATAAAGCTTAGAAGAAATTGTACACCAACTAAGTTCCTCCTCATGCTGTCTTCATGTTCTACCCACAGTTTTCTTCAAGAACGTTTTGCCTGTCATGTCTGTTTTGACTCACTTAATAAACACTTGCCATCTGTGACGTGTATTTCCCCAAGCCTTAAAAGCAGCAATTATTAAACTGCTGTTGAAAAAGAACAATTTTAGACAAACTGCTGCAGAAATACAGGCCCATCTCAAACTTTATCAGTAATCTTATTGAAAACGCTGTTTCAACAATTAAACATCTTCTTAACATTGACCAGCTGCTTAGATGTCTTCCAGTCAGTTTTCCATTCTCACCACAGTACAGAGACCGCCCTTGTCAAGATGTTTAATGACATCCGTATAAATGCAGACTGTGGAAGAACCACCGTGCTGGTACTATTGGACCTCGGTGCAGCATTTGATACTGTCGATCACTCCATTGTGTTAGAGCGTCTGGAAAACTGGGTCGACCTTTCTTGTACAGCATTCCCCTGGTTTAAATCCTACTTAAAGGACAGGGACTGTTTTGTGTCAGTAGGTAACTTTACATTAGAGTTGATAAAACATATGTGGGGTTCCCCAAGGGTCCATCCTGGGTCCTGTCCTATTCAATATCTGATATGCACCGAGAACCAGCAGCTCAGCAGAGAGAGTTCTTGGAGGTGCAGGGGCTGCAGTAGGACCAAGAGCGCAGCAGAGGGGGCATCCAGGAGTAGGAACCGCAGGCAGGCAGGTATAGGAGGATCTCTGACCGGTAGACGTGGGAGAATCTCTAACCGGGAGAACGAGGGATGGCTGAGGCGCAGACAGACGTGGGACGTCTTCAATCAGACGATTGAAGACGGACCGGTGGTGAGGAGCTGACTGAGGAGGGTTTATATGGAGAGGCTGGCAGGTGGAATGAGTCCGTGCTGATTAGAAACTGACAGGTGTAGATGATTAGTGCAGGGAGAAGGAGCAGGGCAGGAGGAGGAAGTACACTAGAGAGTTCCTGAGACTGGCAGACCAAAACTGCCCCATGACAACATGAACAGAAAAGACATTATAAATACAGAGAAATGTTCATAGGAAAAGAAGAACATTACATTAACAAATAAATAAGCTAGGTAAATCCTTCATTCATATGTTAACAAACACACAGAAAGCATAAAATCACAGTACTTAATTGTTTCTATTCATAATAAGATATAAACTAGGTAAATACTTGGGTATTTCTGATCTAAAGTGATTTTGTCCAACTTTTCTAAAGCTACAACTAGCTTCTTTTGTTTGATTGTTTCACTGGAACAAGCTTCACCGCTAACATTCAAAGCTTATTTGTTTCAATTCATATATTACCACACAAAAAACATTACATTAAGCAAAGTAAATCCTTGACTGGGTTTCTTTAGTTTCACTGGAATAAGCTTCATCACTAGCATTTTAAAGTTTAATTGTTTCTATTCATACAATAACAAAACTCTTAAAGCTGCGACTTAAGATCTCTGATCTGACCTCTTTGACACTACAGCTAAAATAGGAGGCAAGCAGCTGCAGGAAGACAGCACAGCAAAGGCGGTGAGTGTGCCTGTGTGTGTTAATGTTAAGTGATGGATCCGATCAAAGGAGCCCAGAGAGATCGATCTGATGTGGAGGCAGATGCTGCCTCAAGACGAATATGATCCAACAAAAGATCTCTATACTGATTGATAGAAATAATTTTTTGCTTTTTCAATTCACAAGGATAGTTTTCTTTGCAGGAGATAAGGCAGTGAAAGCCATGTAAACTGATTTTCCCCCCAAAGTGCTATCATCCAAGTTACCCAGCAAGCAAACTGAGGGGGAGGGGGAAATTTTACAACTCAGACACTTTGACAAGTCCTTTCATATTTGGACCCAGAACCTCTGAACAGGTGTATATAACCATATTAGATTAATATAATTGTCAGGATTATTGCCTGTGCACTGTGAACAGATATTAGATTGTGCAAACCCATTCTGAATAATATTTGACTTGTATAGTGTACTCTGAATGATTTTTGTATTATATTGGTTGCAAATTCGGGTTTCTAGTAATTTTGAAAGCTCTTAAACATATATGAGACCAGGAATTTTGTTTAAAGCTGACTGATAAATCAGCTTCTCATTTCATAATAGGAAGAGATATTGAATCATCTAGTTTAGACAGTGTCCTGTATAATTTAGACAGTAGTTGTTGTTTTTGTTTTGTTTTTTTGTTTTTGTTTTTTTTGGGGGGGGGGGGGGGGGTGGGTTTGATCCAGGAATTCTAATACATTTATTGGAATTTGTAAACCACCTTTAATTAGCTCAAATTTATTTTTCACTATATATTTAATTTGTTGATATTCTAAGAATTAAATTTTATCAATACCATGTTGCAAATTTAATCTATCAAATGTGATAAACTCAGTTCCTTCAAATATATGTTCCAGGTATTCAGTACCTTTACTCTTCCAGTAAGGAAAGTTTATCTTTTTTTTTTTTTTTTTTACGGGATGTCAGAGTTATTCCAGATGGGTGTACGGCTGCATGGGATAACCGATGACTCCGTCGTTTTAAGAAACTCCCACCATGCTGTGGGAGAAGAGCTGATGTTGATATTTTTAAAGCATGGTTTTATGTTTGGGCTAATGACTGGCAAATCAGAAATCTTGATATCATCATATATTTTCTGTTCTGTAGCTAGCCAGGGCTCATCTAAGGGATTATGTTCTAACTATTTTGAGATGTATGGTATCCTATTTGCTAAGAAGTAGTGATGGAAATTAGGCAGATCTAGTTCTCCTTTATCTCTAGTCTTCAATGGCGTCTTTAAACTGAAAGGGCGGGGGCTGTATCTTTCCAAAAGAAATTTAGAGATGGGGGAGTCCAGAGATTTAAACCAGTCAATTGATAGTTTTTTGGGATCATTGAGAATAAGTAATTAACTCAAGGTAAAACCATAATTTTAATTGAAGCAACCCTTCCCATAAGTTAAATTAGTAATGATTTCCACCTGTCAACATGCTTCTTTAAAAGAGAGATGTGATTAAGTTTTGTTAAATCTGCCAATTTAGACGACACAGTAATGCCCAAATATTTAATATTCCCTGACTGTAGTTATAAATCTAGGTTGTTCTGTAAATAGCAGTTAATTGGCAGTACTTTAGATTTTGACCAATTTATAAAGTAATTTGAGACTTTTGAGAAAGATTCTAGTAGTCTAATTACTCGAGAATGAGTGAGGTGGATACAGAATGAATTGCGAGGAGGAGGTCCAGAGGAATCCACCTCCAGTCTGTGCACCAGTACTAGTTGAGAAGGGGGTCCAGTGTGACATGTCTCTAGTCGGTGTATCGGTATCCATTGAAGAGGGGATCCAAGTGGATCAGCCTCTAGTTTCCGTTCCTGAGAAGGTCAATGAGGATACTCAGGTTGGCCTGCCAGCCGTTGCTGAGCTTCGCAGAGATCGCCCAACAAGCTCACCTGGGCCTCGTTGAGACGCCAAGCATCCAGACCCCCATGGTTTTAAGGTCCTAAAGTTGTTGTGGGAGTTCCTGCATTGGAGTTGCTGAGTTGGGTTCCAGTTCTCTCAGGGCTTAAAATTGCTTGTGTAGGACTTCTACCAAGGTGAAGCGGGCATCCAGGCTAGTTAGCTTCTTATCTATGGATTCCGGAATGTCTCTATAGCTCCTATCTGGAAATATAGTGGAAGTCGCGCTGTTCAAGCTCGAATGGGAGCATTTTGTTGATGTTTTATAAGTGTTTGTGGAACTTTTCTTATGGAACTTTTTCCCACTATGATGCTGTGAAAACACTCGTCCAGGTAGCTCTCAAGGCTGGTCGAAGTCTCCTTTAAATGAATAACTTTAAGTTATTGGCTTGTTCTTACCTGGGTGGATCGGATTGATATTATGTGTATACCGCCATTTTTACTTACAGTTCTCGCGAGATCTCAGCCACTCATCTCCTCCTCCTCTGGCTTGTCACCCACTGTGCAATTCCTCTCGCTTGCTGTGCAAACGGCTGGTGGTAATGTCAGCCTCGCGACAACAAGCAAAGGTGGCGAATTTTATGTTAAGTTAAAGCCTGTATGTGCAACTATTTTTTTATATATACATACACATACACATATATTTATTATATATAAATATATATATATACATATTTATATATATACATATATACTGTATATATATATATATATATATACATATATACTGTGTATATATATATATATATATATATATATATATATATATATATATATATATATATATATATATACACACATATATACACATATATACATATATACACACACACACACTTTATATTCAACACACTAACCTACCATGATCTGTAGTAGCCATATTATTTCTTGCATTATTGAATGAAAAAGGCTATATCTATGTTTTTAATAGGTCTTTTCTTTCCATTTTGGAGAATTGATTTGGCTTCTGGGCAAGTTAAAGGCCTGTACTAATGTCTTTGTCCATTACAGACCACATCCTGTAATTTTCAGGTGGTTAAAATGCCATTTGGTATAATGAATTAAATTACTGTGTAACACAGTGAATATCTCACTCCAGACCTTTCCCTGCAATGTTAATCTAGCTCACAGAATGCTTTAGAGCTTATTCTTGTTCGATCCTCCAAACAGACATCCTGCGGGGTGACTAACAGGCCAAACTGAGGTTTCTGTAGACATATACATCACCCAAATTCACAGAGCAGAAGGCGGTGCCATGACACATGAACCTGCTGTCGCAATATACAAAGTAGCCTACTGTGGAGAAATGTCTGCAGCAAAACGTCATCCCTTTACACACACACACACACACACACACACACACAAAGCTCATTCTCTATTCCAGTTGCTTGCAGTCTGGAACTTATCGATGACTAATCAATACTTTCTGATCGATTGACCCTATTGCCATGGCAACCCCCATATAGCCCAGTATCTTGGTCCATTCATTATAAAAGCCATTAAGCCGTGTGTGTATGTGTGTGAGTTATTGCTACTATTAGAGAAGAAAGGGGCTCCTGCTGTCTCTGAACTATGCTCACAGAATCAGGGCTCTGAATTCAGTCTCAGTTGTTTCACCCACAATGAATTCATCTTTGTGGAATAAATAAATATGGTTTAGCAGAAATATTGTTCAACCAGCTCATTCTAACACACTTCGCACAGAAATGACAGCTGCAGTAAAAGCAAATGCAATAAAACATCACAGAATGCTAAATCACAAAGGGTGGAAATAGGTAGGAGGTATAAAAAATTAAAAAAACATGAAACTCCTTCCCCAGAATAACAAAATGGATAAACATCTATGTGGGGGGAAACGTCAATGAAAACAAATGGGTCTGTAAATGCCCTGTTGCATACTAATTATTCCACAAATCAAGAATAACAATTGTACAACTCCAGTAAGAAGATTTACATCTAGTTAACACAGGCATATAAGTCACACTGATTTTAGGCTTTTAATCATTCATTTGAACCATTCTTCAATAAGAGGTGCGTTGGTCATTTAACAGACAACTCCAGGCCTGGCGGTGGTGCAGAGGTCTTCTCTACACAGTCATCCTTGGTTTGAGTCCCAGCCCACAGACCTTTGTGACATATTTTCCACCTCTTAGCCTCACTCCTTTCAGCTTTACTATCAAATAAAGGCCACTAGTTCCACACATAAAAATGTATTATTGTACATCTCCTTTAATCACAAGGTTAAATTTTACAGTAGACCTTGAATATATGTACCCACAGCAGCTAATATTTGGTTAAATGTGCTTTGGTTAAACAGGACATTTAACCAAATATTAGCTGCTGTGGGTACAAGATGGTATAATTGGTATAATTCTACCAGAATTGGTAGAATTTGTCATGCAGCTTGGAGCTCTGAAACAGGCAACAACTACAGAGACAGGGGGAAATGGTTAAAGAGTGTTATTGAACTTAAAGGAACTGGCCAGGCGGATTGACGTCAGAGTTCTGATGGAGCAGCAGAGCACTGGGGAGGAGAGGTGAGTGTCACACACTGTTTGACAGGGATTGATCTGGTGTACTGAACTGATTGGACTTACGGATGAGATCCAGACGTGGATTCCAGAAGGAATCCACGTCACTGAGCTCAAATTGGCGGAAATGGCTGTGGATTGAATCCTTCTGGTTCTGCTGTTGTAGATGAATGAGGCAGAAGGTGCTGGGGGGTGTACAAGCAGGTGCGGTGAAGCCAGTGGAACAGAGGAGGACCAGGTACCGCAAAGACGTGTGCTCAGAAACGGGAAGGAAGGCTACTGCTGAGCCCACACAAAGAGCACAAGAGTAGTGCTCAGGTCTAGGAAGGTTCCAGGATGGCAACTGGACACCTAAGGAGGGAGGCAACAGAGCAGATAAGAACAGGGTGAACTAGAAAAGAAACAAGAAAGGTTTACACAGGACTGAGGTCAGGTTTACCACGCGAGGAATTTGAACCATCTGACGCCTCTCCTGTTCCCTATTCTGCTGTTCCTTCACCCTTTTTGTGCCATCCATCTCTGATGTTGAAATTGCTGATAAACAGCAGGCGGACCCAGTCATTCAGCACATCATTGACCCATAAAGGTTTCACATAATTAAACAAGTTTTAATATCAGACGCAGATAATCTGGGTAAATATGAAATATAGTTTTCAAATAAGGATTTAATCTATTAAGGGGAAAAAGCCATTGCAACCAACCTGGACTTTTGTACACAAGCAATCACCCTGCTTGTTATATTAAGAATTAATTGCGATTAACTACAGGCTGGTGTAGACTCTCGGTCATCCAGGACATGCCAATCCAGAAAACTGGACTTCTTCTTCTTGTTTCTTCAATATCTCTCATCCACAATACTTCTGCACTTCAGAACATGGTTGGAATCAGATAGCTTATAACTTTTAGTCAAAACAATCGCAGTAATGGCCCTTTTGATGGTTCCTTATGGCCAAATACACTTTCATAGCACTGTATTTAAAACTATCTTTCACATTTGCCTGTTTTCCTTCTCAAACATGTTTGCAAAAAAAAAATAAACGGCCAGAACGGTACGTTTCAAAGAATAGAATGACCTTTATATGAATGCCTTGTAGAGCAGAAATCCTGACATGCACATATTAGAAATTGATTATCTTGTCATTAATGCATGTGATTTATTCACGTTTCCATCACTCATGTTGAGTTGTGGTGTAACTTTCAGTTTTTTTCCGTGTTTTCACATCTGCAAGCAGGATGTCTATCAAAACAATCAATATGACACTCTGACATTTTCACTTACTTTGTGTGCGCAGGGCTAATTGGCCTGCTAAACCCTTCCTGTCAGATTCTGACTGCTTCTACGGATCAGTGGGGATCAAAGCACGGAGAACTCAAAAAAACTCAAAATTCAACCTTTCACATACTTCATATAGTGGTCAGTTTTTATCTAGACATACCTTGTAAAGCAAATCTTAATGCCTCCTCCCCCTTCTCATTGTTCCATTACTATTTCTGCCGGTTTGCCATGTCTTTGCTGCCCTGGTAGCAGATGGATGTCCAGCTGTCACTGTCAGTTGTTTGGTCCTTCTGTCATGATTTTGTCCAGAGCAGGCTGCTATTATATTTGCTCTGAATATTCACAGTCCCCCGAGGATGATTCATGTAGCATGTGGTGACCTCCTGAAGCCCCTCAACTTAGGACAAAGTTTAAACTTGTAGATCAGAAATATTATTTTCCACAGACATAACTGCCATCATTGTATTGAAATGACTTTTTACTGTTTCTGATGATGTACAGCTAAGGTTATATGAGCCTGTTCAACACTAAACAGCGCTACATGTAATAAAGTTAATCTTAAGTTTGACGAAATCTACACACACCCTCAGTATTTCTTATTTAATCAGATCTCCTAGGTTTCTATTGGTTTATAAAATGAATAATTAGATAAAAAATTGTTTAGTTTTATAAATGATTTGGATGAAATAGATTCCTTGAATCAAGAATAGAATTTAAAATTCTCCTTCTAACGTATAAAGCCCTTAATAATCAAGCTCCATCATATATCAGAGCTCTGATTACCCCGTATGTTCCTAACAGAGCACTTCGCTCTCAGACTGCAGGTCTGCTGGTGGTTCCTAGAGTCTCTAAAAGTAGAATGGGAGGCAGATCCTTTAGCTATCAGGCTCCTCTCCTGTGAGGCAGACACCCTGTCTACTTTTAAGGGTAATCTTAAAACTTTCCTTTTTGACAAAGCTTCTAGATAGAGTGGCTCATGTGACCCTGAGCTACCTCTATAGTTATGCTGCTATAGGCTTAGGCTACTGGAGGACATCAGGGCCTATGTTTCTCACTCTACTGAGTTCTACTGTTCTCCAATTTTGCATTGCTTGTCTTCATTTCATCTTTTAACTTTTTGTTCTCTCTCTTTTTTTCTTCATAATAGGTACACCTGGTCTGACGTTCTGTTAAACTGTGACATCATCCAGAGAAGACAGATCACCCGCTACTACCATCTAATGTAGAACAGATTACTAGATCAATGTGTGCTTCTGTGCTTTTTTGTTTCTCTTGTTGTGTCTCTGTTCTGTCTTCTGTAACCCCAGTCGGTCGAGGCAGATGACCGTTCATACTGAGCCTGGTTCTGCTGGAGGTGTTCCTTCCCGTTAAAAGGGAGTTTTCTTTTCCACTGTTGCTTCATGCTTGCTCAGTATGAGGGATTGCTGCAAAGCCATGGACAATGCAGACGACTCTCCCTGTGGCTCTACGCTTTTTCAGGAGTGAATGCTGCTTGTCTAGACTTGATGCAATCAACTGGTTCCCTTATATAGGAATTTTTTTTGACAAATCTGTATAATCTGATTGAATTTGACTTTGCAAAGTTGAGATGACATGTTTCATGAATTGGTGCTACATAAATAAAATGTAATTGAATTGAATAGCATGGCATACATGTAAGCATTCACCATTCACATGAGAAAAATTTCCTTTGTTATGCACGAGCTTGAGCCATGTGTTTAGTTTTGTGCATCTGGACTGGGAGGGGACCAGGAGTGTTACTCATGAGAAAAAAAATAGCCGGGGGCTGGGCTTACAGTTCAAACTAAACTATGGAGAAGCAGTATTCAGCTTCTATGCTCCACAAATCTAGAACAAACTTCCAGAAAACTGCTGATCAGCTGAAACACTGAGTTCCTTTAAATCAGGACTGAAAACTCTCCTGTTTAGAGCTGCTTTCAGCCATAATAATAGGAACACTGTTAACACTGATGTGTATTGATGTTTTCACCTGTTACAATTTAATGTTTGTTACTGGTCTCTCTGTTTTTATGTTTTCATGAAGTAAAGCACTTTGAACCGCCTTGCTGCTGAAATGTGCTATACAAATAAACTTGACTTTATGTGTCTCATGTGCATAACAGAGCTTACAACTTGCCAGTCACTGCTGATTTGTGCATAAAGCTACATGCTACAAACTCCATGAGAATCGAGAATTTTATTCTTGTTGGCAAGAACTTGGAAAAACATTTGTTTTGGCTCTGTCTATTCATACTTCACAAGAAGCTCATCTGCCAAAGTCCACCCCACCATAGCACACATCACAGCTGGTTTGAGAATGCAGAATTTTTACAGACAACACCAGACGGACAGATATGGCAGGAGGAGAGGAGGAGAAAAAATTGTTTTGAACCTTGCTATTAACAATCGCTGAAGATCGACTGAGGGCAGGCGGGGGAAAGGGCACAAGAAGGAAGCCAAGTAAGAGGGCAGGCGGAGAGCTTTTTGTGCCAATATCACAGGTCTGTCTGGCTCACTGCCCACTAAAACCTTTGTAGAAAAATTTTTCTTCAGTTGATTCAGTCCCGATGTGCTGCAGTTATAGTCAACATGTGGTTCTATACTGTCTGAGGCTTCACTTATATTTTCTAAAGGTTTTTCATGGTGTTTTACAATGTTTATTTTGAAAAAAAAAATGCAGGCAAGGTTCAAAAAAATTATTTTTTGTCTTTGTTTAATCATCTATAAATCTGACATATTAAAATTTGCAATAGTGGATCCGCTGGGAAAATATTCTGTAATGGCTTACCTTCACAAAGATACCACAAGTTAGCATTTGCACTTTACAGTTGTGAAGCTGTACTTGATTTATATCAATGACATATGTATATCCATATATATATATATATATATATATATATATATATATATATATATATGTAATTTCAGGTGGAAAAGGCTCCTAAACCCCTCTGGGTAGAAAAGGCTTTATCTAAGAAAAGAAAATTCAGTGCAACCAATGACGTTCAACAGTTAGCTCAGTAGTGAATAGAATCCACCTGTGCTATTCAATCTCTGTATAAAACTTTTGTGAAGCCCTCTGACGTTTATTAGAGAACATAAAGTGAACAGTAATAATCAGAAAAGCAGTCAAGAGTCCTATGGTACCTGGACGAAGTGAAGAGATCCACAGCCCCATGTGGGATTATCTAATCAAACTACATTTATTTGTTATGCCATCCCCAAATCTGGCCTTTATGGAAAATCAGGAAAATGCCTTTTAAAAAGAAAATCAGAAACAGTTTAGCAAAAATAGCACAGCATCCCATTGTAAAACATGATAGCAGCAACTGTTTGCTTTGGTAAATCTGTATAATGCTCAGTAACTCAGCGAACCCAGTATTCAAACCAAAACACGTGTAGGCTTTAAAGGTTTATTATACAAAATAAAACAATAACTTTTTATAATTGGCAGAAAAATGTTCATAGTGGAGCAGACTGCTCACAGGCAGAGAGCAGGTCCGAGAAACAAGTCATACACAGACTGGTGGGCAGGAGAAGGCAGACAGAAAAAATGGCTGGGTTAGACTCGTGGTCAAGAATAGTCCACAGTCGTGTCCAGAGTCAGGAAGCCCATGAGGTATCCAGCGAGGGCAAGGCAAACGGAGAAACCAAGAAACATAAAATCTGGTCAGGACAAGCAATGCACACCAAACACTGGAAAGCTACTCATGCAAGGCTGGAAGACACTCTGGCAGAGAATGACTGTGAAAGGGAGGTATGTAAAGGTGTGCCTACAGGTTGAACTAGTAGAGGTAATCATCGGTAAAGGCAGAGTCCAAGGTGAAGCTCATTCCAATAAATGGAGTGGAGCAGAGCAGAGAATAATAAAGAGCTAGCAAGCCCAAAGATAACTCAAACAGCCAGGATGCATGACAGGGATGCTTTTTTTAAGCATCTTCAGCACTATTTAGAAAAAACAAATGGACAAAAATATTAGTCTCCAGATATAAAAACCTGGTAGAAACGTGGACCGAAATACATGGAGCTATAATTGAGAAGGTGGTTTTACAAGGAATGACTTCGGGGCAACTGAATATATACATGTAGATTTTAATTTGTAAAATGATGGAAACCATGTATTCTTTTATTTCTACTTCAAGACAATGTCCGCTTTCTGCTGGTTTATTGCGTCCATTTCCAATAAAGCACACTTACTTTTGAAGTTGTAATGTGACAAATTAAGGAAATGTTAAGGGTTACAAATAGTTTTGCAGTGCACTGTCAACATATAATCAAAACATGAATTATATATTGACATTAATTAGAAGCCATTTAGCAAAAGCAACATACTTCACAGAAAGAAAAAAAACTTAAATAAGGGCGTGTCACATTATTGTACCATTAGATTTTTATTTTATTTTATTGCCTGTTGTGCATGAAAGAAATAAACGCAGAATGATAACAAGTGAGTATACATTTCCCTTCCAACCTGATTATTTTTACTACTGTGAAACAAAAGCTTGCCCTCTGTTTTTTTTCATTCAGACTTTATCCTGTGTTTAAATTAAGTAAACATCATTGTCATGATTTGTCTTTGGATGAACCCGGACAGAGCACGCACACACAGAGCTGAACTTGAGAGTTTATTGTAACAGTGGATGATGGATGACATGATGAACCAGAGTCAGTTACTAGGCTAGGATGTAGGATGCAGGAGCTGGCTGGCAGGAGCAGAGCGGAGAGACTGACCAGGAAACAGGGAAGCTGCGCTGCTACAGAACCGAAAGTGAAGCCAGAGACCAAGGAGTCCAGCAGCGTAGCAAACAGGAACATCGGCTCATACAAGAAGGTGCAGAGTAGGAACGGTGCATTCAGTTATATACAGTGAATCTTCATATATACAATGGATCAAAAGAACACAAAAAGAAATAGGAGGCAGGAACTAATAAAAATGCAGCCATCAAGCTGCATCATGATAATCATGATGGATGAAAAATATGATTGTGTAGTATATTGTATTTTCTAAAGAGGCTAAATTAAAATGTAGAATCCCAAATATAAAGTGGTAATTAGGAAGGAATGTAGCAACCATATTGTGCTAATCAAATACTGACTGAAAGCAAGTGTGAAGACCTCTATTTGCATGTTTAAAAACCAAGCAACTGTTTGTTAGCTTTAGAACTGATTTGTCCTTATTTCCACTTCCTTCATAGCACACTTTGGTTCTGACACATACTTTACATATTAATTACTAATATTGCTGCATTTAAATTTTAAGAGGTATTAGTGTTTCAGTTTTATTCTTCTTTTCCCCTTTTTACTATTATTATTTATTTTGTTTCGTTTCTGTCATTACATTTTCCAAACACTTTTCTGTGGGATTTAGTATGTCAGCCACTAAAAATATGCATGTGGTTGGCATCAGAGACAGTTACAGACTATCCAACTGGCCAAATACATTATTGGCGTGGAGAGCCCAAATGCATGGCACTCTAAATATACATCTATCCAAATCCAAATTCCATTTAAGGAGTCGATTGTGATATTGTAAAGATTGATATTGTAACTGGTGATCAGTATAGTCTGCAGCACTATTTAATGTATTCATCACCTTATTTTTATGTTATTTTGTATTTGATTTTGTTTGATGGCACTATATGTAGAAAGGATTGAGACGAGACTTAATTGCACTGATGTATTTATTTTTTTATGACAGGTGTACACTGTTTATTAGCATGTGTAGTAGTTTCAGTAAAAAAGCAACCAAGAAGTTCATTTTGAAGCATGTTAATTTTTTGTCACTAGTTGTTCTTTTTTTTATTGAAAGTAGGCTGACAGAAAAAGGGGTCTGAGAGACGGGGAAGACATGCAGCAAAAGACTCCAGGCCAGGGTTGAACCAGGTCAACTACATGATCAGATCCATCCTTTTTTGAGCAACATGCGACAAGACCACCCCAACAAATAGCTGTGAAATTAAGAAATCACATTAGTGCTAGTGTTCAGGTAAACATGGGGCCTACTATTCGGTGTTTTTGGAGCTCACAATGGACAAAACCCCTAATAAAAGATTTTAATTTTGCTTAGTAGTTTTAGTTAAGCTTCACTAGACAAGTAGAGAAAAAAATGTGATTGAAATATAGTGTTAATTCAGATAAACAGCATTTTATAGTGGTGTTATCTGAATGGTAATTTATTTCTGTTGATAAATTCTTGAACTTGAAGAGAAGTTGTCACTCATTTATTCCATATGTGTGCAGAGTTTGCTGATACGTATCCAAATTAGTACCACATATGGAAGTGGCAAAATCAGATTTTTTTGGGGTGAAAAAATCTGAATTGCGCCATTCACACTGCCATGGTAGCATATGGGCAACAAGATTGGATTTGGGTCGCATTTCCCTACAGTGTGAACGTAGCCCTTGTCTCTACTCCTTGTTCCTTTTATCTCCCTCCCCACAGGTCCCACTGAAGTCCCACTGCATGGGCCAGTGCACATTGGATTCTGCCAGGGATGCCCTTTGGTATTCACAGATAGGATCTCAAGGTGTAGTCAGAGAGAGGAGGGTGTCTAGGATGACAACCTCAGGATCTCATCTTTGATTTTTGCAGATGATTTGGACCTGCTGGCTTCTTCAGGCCATGACCTCAGGTATGCACAGGAGTGGTTCGCTGCTGAGTATAAAGAGGCCACGATAAGGGTCAGTTCGTCTAAGTCTGAGTGCATGGTTCTCGACCGGAAAATAGTGGACTACCCCTTTTGGTTTGGCGGCAGTCTCTGCCCCAAATGGAGATGTTTAATTATTTGGTGTTTTGTTCAAACGTGATTGTAGGATGGAGGGATAAAAGGAAAGACTGATTGAGAGTAATACAGGTACTCCTTCGATCAGTCATGGTGAGGAAAGAGCTGTCGATGTACCAGTCCATCTACATTCTGACCCTTGCCTATGGTCAAGAGGTACGGATCAAGACCTGAAAGAATGACATACCGGATACAAGCGGCCAAAATTAGCTTCCTCTGGGGGGTTACTGGTTTCAACCGTAAAGATAGGGTGCTGAGCTCCATCATCTGGGGTGAGAGCCATTGTCATGTTTGGCTTGTCTATTATCACTCTGAATGAGGCAACACATATGGAGGCAGACAAACGGTTTAACAGGTTTATTGCAAAGTGAATGCTGGGGCAACCGGCAGGGCTCTGGTCACTGACGATAAGTGAGTGAGTGAGTGAGTGAGTGAGTGAGTGAGTGAGTGAGTGAGTGAGTGAGTGAGTGAGTGAGTGAGTGAGTGAGTGAGTGAGTGAGTGAGTGAGTGAGTGAGTGAGTGAGTGAGTGAGTGAGTGAGTGAGTGAGTGAGTGAGTGAGTGAGAGCACAGAGAGCTGTGGCTGACAGTCTGAGTGGTGACTTGTGCAGACGCTTCGAGTGGTGTTCTCAGGGTGGACAGGCAGGTGACCGCTTTACTGGGGAGCTGGAACATTCGGTTTCTGCTAGACGAAGGTGGGCACGAGTCCCAGGGAGGCTAGTGGAGACCAGGTGGGCGAGGTTAGCTTGGAATATTCTGAGAAGGCATGAATAGAGCAGGAACTGGAAGAAGGTCTGATGAGTCCAGGAAGGTGTTCTGTAAGGACACAACATGGATGAGTCATGTGCTATGTTAGGCAAGGCGAGAATAGAGATGAGACTTTAGGCCAGGTACCACTCAGGTAAGCAAATGCTGACTCCTACCTCCTTTTAAGCTTGCCTTAATTGCAAATCAGGATGGAAGGAAATCCAATTTTACCCTGTTGTGTGTTTTTGTTTACTGTTTTAATTACTCAAGTGAACCAATATCACAACCTTCAATAGAGTGAATACAAGATTTACATGAAAAAACTGTGTAGAAATAATTAACAATTTACGTTATATTGAAAATGTATCTCAGTGACATATGTAGTTTCAAAATGAAAAACATTCAGAGAATATTTTTCTAATCTATCAAATTTTGAATGTGACTGAGGGGTGAGAGAATCAGTGAAGAAGAGAAACGCCAAGCCTTCTTTGTAAGAAGTTCAGTGCAGGGAGATAACTTATTCCTCATGTTGCTTTCCAGCAATATGGTGATTCATTTTGTCTGTCTAAAAATACAGATTTTAAGTGAAATATCAACAAGAGAGTATCAGGGAAATTTTTATTTGTGTGCAGCAGATACATTGTTTTCCCAAATTCATTGGAGAATGCATTAAATATTTGTGATTGGTATTTTTTTTTCTATATTGTAGAAGCTCAACCCAAAGCTATGAAAAAGCTGCAGAGCAGAATAGAAACATAACACAAACAAAAAACAAGAAAAATTCTCATCTACATATTGGCAAAATGTATTCTTGTCTCATTCTTTTGAATCCAAAATGATGAATTGTTTTATCTGGTGCACCCCTCGTTTTCTCCGTAAGACATAGATAAGTTATAAAATCGGGTCTAGTTTTTTTATGAGTTACAAGTGATTAAGGGACATGAAGGACCATGAATTTTCTTAAAAAAAACAGTGATTACTGACAAAATATTTCTTGCTCCCTGTTATAAAAATATTACTCTGAAGTCACTATGGCCTCACCCCACTCGGACATAGGAGGCCAGGAGACATGATATCTGTGTATGAAATCCACTGTTTGCTGAGTGCAAGGCCAAATGCTGCGTAGATGCTGTGCTGGATGATAATTGTCTAGGATAAACTGTCTTTGTTTTGTCTCATGCAAAGACCACTGTGCAGTGTTAGGGAGAGGAACGTAAACGATAAACGTTATACATCCCCTAAAACAAATTATCCTAAAAAGGCCAGCTAAAATGGAGATTTATAAACGCTTCGGTTTTCAGCCTGCGTGTATACAGGAGAAGACAGATATTAATGTCCGACGCATTACAGTCTGTGACGGATATTGCTGCGCCGCATCACATGTGCGACCATTGTTTATACACTTGACTGTATGGTGGCGCTCGGAGATCAGCACAATGCCGTTCAACGCCACCGGTTTGACACGATTCCCAATCGACATTGTCTTGAGTTTCATTAATATGGTGTTTAAAATTAGCTCAACTTCTTTATCTGTCTGTTAATTCCTAACAGGAAGTCGTGGTTCTTTTGAAGGATTCTGATTGGCTGACATACGTTTTAGTTTTGCGGTACACTGCCCCCTATGCGTCTGGCGTATTTAAACAAAAAAAAAAAACACTCAGTGGCGTATTTCTGCGGGTTGGTGTGGATGAAAACTTTTCTCAAAAACCTCCCGTTTGTATGGTATTATTTTTAAAAATGGTGTAGGGGAGATATTAGATTTTTTTTAAACCCTGCTATGTGTGGACCAGGCCTAAATCTGCCCTGTCTCTTCCTGTAAAATAGATCCTGAATAGTTTAGTTGTGTTCGGGAATATAAAGCAAGATACTGTCCTTTGTCATGGGATAAAAAAAAGCATCAGATGATATTTAGTCAGCAGATGAAGCTAACTGGACATGTTGGCATGGACAGAGAAGAGACAGCAAATGT
Organism: Fundulus heteroclitus; assembly: GCF_011125445.2. NCBI lineage: Eukaryota > Metazoa > Chordata > Actinopteri > Cyprinodontiformes > Fundulidae > Fundulus > Fundulus heteroclitus. Next base: position 40,239,973 of record NC_046382.1, read on the forward strand.
CTGTGTGTCACAGTGGGAGCTTGTCATACCCAGTTGTCCATGTCCGGCAGATTTCTACTCCCCGTGGGACGCTCTAGCACACTCGTGGACACACTTCTATCCACTCGCTTACACACACACACATGCATGAGCACACATGCACGCACACAAACACACACACACAGGTCTTCTTGCTGACACTGCTTTTTATTAATATTTTACTACATGCAGGGCTAGCCATATGCTGCCCTGTCAAACACCTACACACAAACACCCAGAAAGGAATATGAACATTTGCACATTTTCCTGCAGCTTTTTTTGCATTCTGTGTGTAAATCTCTGAAATACTCTGTGTCATTTCAAGCTAGCACTTTGTCCTGAATAAAAATCCTCTCCGGAACATTTAACAGCAACAAAACCTGCTGTATAATGAGATCAGCTCTTTTACTTGCCAACAAGTCTTATAAGCACACATATTACGCACCCACACACTAACACCTACAGTTTGTTTTCTGTTGCGCTGTATAAAAAAGAGCCTTTTGCTTCAGTTTTTTAGGCTTAGTTCTCACAGATTCAGCCCATTTACAAGTGAAGCAAACAAAGCAAAAAAAAAAAAAAAAAAAAAAGAAGAAGAAAAGAAACAGAAAAAATGTCTCTTCTTGACAAAAAAAAAAAACAGTTTCAACTTGTCTGTTAGCTTTGAGATTTCGGCAGAAAGAAAGTATTGTGACAAAAAACATTGCTTAACATGAGTACAGCTATGGATTTCAACCACTAATAAAAACAATAACTTTATTGATCAAGTCAATTTAGTCAAAACGTGATTAAAAGTGTTAAACCTTAAGTATTAGTTCAATTAAACCAAGTTCAAGAAAGCTCAAGTGCAAACAACTAGAATTGGCAAAGACTCCTTGATAGACGTCGAAAGGTTTTCAGAAAAACTGAGCAAAAGTACGATTGCCTCCGATTTAAGCCTGTCAGCAGTCACCAGCCAGTCAGATCTGTTAACCTGTCAGTCTGCAGTCATCGACCTATCAGTTCGGTTCTCTGTCTGTCACTTCCCTTCCTTTGATTAGTTCCACCTGTTTTCCTGTAATTAGTTTCTACTTCGGTCACCTGCTCACTCCCCTCTTTATACCTGCCTCACTCCTCTGTTAGTTGCCAGATTATTACAAGCCTATTGGTAAGTCTAGTCCAGCATTTCTCTGATTTGTATATGCCTGTTGATCTGACCCAATTTGCCTCTGGATATCTGAGCCAGTCTGACCCTTGAATAACCTGTTTTTCCTGCTTGATCTGACTGCCTGCCTGTTTCCTGACCAGACCTGCCTTTTGAGCTTGCCTAAACCCCGGCTTTGGACTATTTTGGTTTTTGAACCAAAATAGTTCCTGTTTTTGGCTTGATGCCCGTTTTGTTTCTGCCTGTTCCTTTCTTTTTTTAATAAAGTTTTTTTTTTTTTTTTACCAAACCTCTGCTTGTCTGGCTGAATAATGAGTCCTATTGATCTGATTCATTACAGGAACATTTATGTGGCCAATACAGACTCACCAACTAAGCGATAAGCATTGCAGCATCTGGAGACTTCCCCTGGTTCAACTAGAGTTAATCTTGTTCCCCCTTTTCTCCACAGTCCCTGACGTTCCGACCTCGCTCTTTGTTCTTGTTGTGTGCAATCCCTTCGTCCCTGCCTGTAGCTCATGTTGTGTGCTAGAACTTGCTGAGCCTTTAATAAACATCTTAAACTGTTCCTGAGTCCGATTGTGTCTGCATGTGGGCCAAACACCTTAAAACCATGACAACAATTAGGGACTATTTTGTGTTGGATACAAAGTAGTGCAATAGTACACTAGCATTGCATTTAATCTCAATACAATACTATAAAGCTTGTGGTTGCACAATTGCATTGAAGTGAAAATGTTAAAATGGTATGAAGGCTTTTACAAGACACTGTAGCTGGTTGCATATGTTTATTTCATGACAAAAGTACAGCTTCCTGTTTATTTTCTTGAGTTGTCTGTGTTTCACTTTCATGTATGTGAATGTGGATGTGGCATTCCAGTGTGGTTCCATCCTTGTTAATGTATAATGAGATGTTGGGAATCTGTGGTGTTTGGTACTGCACACTAGAAGTTAGATATTAAATAGTTTAAAACATGTAAAAGATTGTGTATGTAATGCAACCCCCAAAACTAACAGGGGAGGAACTGTTCCTTTACCCTGGTTTTTCAGTTTACTCGACCCTGTCTCTTGCTCACTGATCATTAGAGAAAGAAACCTGAAAATATATGAATGATTAAAACAATCTATATCCATCAATGAAGATATAGATTTTCTTACCACCTACCTAAATGATCAACTGGATAAAAGCGCCACTGGAACATTTGTGTGGCTAATACAGAGAGAGGGATCTTTGACTATTGCTCTTTGCACAATCTCTCCAAATGAGTCAAAGTCCTAGGTCCTCTCTTGTGCTCTCTTCTCTTTACCTCAATCCAAAGGTTGCACGTTGAGGGACTTAATCCCTTCACACAGCACATCACACAATCACATTATTCTGATTAACAGGTTTACATTTTTATTCCAATCAGCCCTTTAAGATCACTTATGTCAATGTAAACATGGCTAGTGATCAGAGAGTCCTAAGGCTGCACAGGGGCTGTGTCATATGCTCTTGGAAGACTGTGTAGCAGTGAGTTTTGTCTCAGGTTGGACGGTGTATATGCTGTTTTTATTTTTGGTAGTACATTTGAGAGGATTGCACTGTTAAAATTCCCCAAAAGAGATGAGAGAATCTGTTTGTTTTTTGTTTTTTTATCCACATCTGTTATAAGCGCATCGAGCTGTTTTTCACATTCTAATGAGCAAGTTTGTGTTGGGCTGTATACACTGGCTAGAAAAAAAGAACTCCCTTGAATAAAAACAGGGTGTACAGTTTCTTTTAAAAATTATTCTAGGTGCGGACAACATGTCCTCTGTGATACTGTGACAACCCACAACATTAATTTATATAAAAGCAGGTTCCACCTTCTTGAATGACATAAAACCACCTCATTCTGAGCAATATCCCTACATTTTAAGGGCATGCCTAGTGATTTTTTATTGTAGAGGGCTACAAGAGGGCTAAGACAATAAGCTTTTAAGCTACTAAAACTGACTTTTTAGAAAATTAGACAGGCGATTCAGCTTCTCTTCCCTTTAGCAGCAGAATTTCGAGCTTCTGACAGTGGAAAGAGAACTTTTGATCCAAAAGCTGGAACACTTACCAAAGACAGGGCAGGCCTGGAGCTAATCTTCAGATCATTAGAAGGGAATGGTTTAGAACCTAAATGTAAAGTTTAATATCTGTGGAGAAAACTATAACAAAATCATAAAGCAACTATTTATATTTAGTCCCAGTTTTGGGTATGCTTGAGCTATTTCCTTTACCTGGTAAAGATAATTAAATGTTACTTTGGGGCCCTTTATAATTCAACTTTTCTGTGTGTTCCCATTGTTGTTTTATTTTGAAAAAGGTTGAAGTAATATTTTCCCCAACATGGGCAATTTTCTTGTCTGTAGTTTGTGCACTGCGAATATGCACAAGCCTTTCCCCTGAAAGCCCCTTGGGAAATTTTACATTACCTAAAGTGAGTTTATTTCTTTGGAATAGCAGTTTAAAGGCTTTTAAATGATTCTCTACAGCAGGGATTCCCACTGTGTGGTGCGCGCACCCCTGGGGTTCTCGAGATGAAAAATGTAATGGCGGTCTGACAGTGTTTTTCCCCCACACCTTAAAAACGTGTAAATAAACATTTCCTTTGTAAAAATTAAAATCAGAAACTGTAAATTTAATCAATAAATAAAATGTATTGTAATGATCCGTATTAGACTTTATTGCTAAGTGCTATTGCACGCTAACTGTTTCTTTAAGTTAGGTTGTTTTGGGTTTATACCGGAAGAAATGTGTGGCTTCCGGGGGAGGAGAGGGGATTCGGTGGACTGGCAGGGTAAAAGCTGTCCCGTTCTATTCGTCCTAAAATAAAGTGTTAGCAGCAAAACCTCGGTCTAGTGCTTATAGGTGTCATAACGGAACGTTACAGTATCCACACGAAAAATTATTTATTTAGAAGAAATCTTCTTCTACGCTTCATTTTAAGATGAAATATAGAAGAAGTTATCTTCTTCTACACATTGCACTATATAAGCGCACCTAGCTTGTGGCCTCTACTTCAATCATTCTCAAAAATATGCTCAATTGGCTGAAACCAGGGAAGAGACATACAGTCAAAGTTAGTGATGAAGGAGGAGAGGAACCGAGAAAGTGAGGAATTGGAAGTAAAAGACGAGATAATTGCAATGGATCTGGGAGAAGAAAACAAGCGGCAATCAGAAAATGTCTCATTCTCTCTCCTGACTTTACGTCGTTTACGTCAGCAGAGGAAAAATTTAATTCGGGCCAAGATTGAATTGAGTGATTCCGTCTCTACACAGCTACAAACAGCGCTGACCATGGTGCTGACTCTGAACCGGCTTCCAACACTGATGCTTATGTCATGGCCACACAGTTGCTGCTGGTAAAAAAATAACACAGTGTCTTGACTATGCTCACACACAGAGCTGTAATATTTTTTATTCTGATTCAGACAGGTGCAGTTTATTTTAAAGATGCAGTTTTAGCGCGTATTCGAGCCGGAACAGGGAAACCGGCAACCGGCGGTGGGGCTGCAGGGAGCTGAGGTGTGTTGCCATGGGCGTGTTTACCTGCTGGATGTAACCTTTATGAAACAATCAGGAAATAACTTTTTATTTCTCTGATTTAATAGCAGCTTTATGGATCGCTCTGTTATTGTTACTCTGTGCCGCTCTACCAAAGTGTTCTCTTTCTCTCTCTCTCTCGCTTGTGTAACAGGTTAATAATATTACTTAGGTTAAGCTTCAAATTCCACCAAATAAGTTATTAATGTTACGTAAGCAGGTTTTATTGTGTTAGTAGCTGTTAGGAAGGAGCAATGAGTATGTCCTATTGCACTGAAACGCAGCTCAAGCAGGCAGGCACGTAATCCGACACTCACAAGGGGCAAAGTGAGAACACGCACACAGGTAGATTATCAGTTTAGTCCGTGAGTCCACCTGGATGATCTCTTCTTCAGAGACAGTTCAGGTTGTGGAGGTGTGGCCGATCTGAGTGTCTCTTTCTTTCTCTGGCTCCAGGCTGAGCCACCGATGCACCTGAAAATCCTCAGGATTCTGTTGTGGATGTTGTGTGTAACTTTATTTCATTTTAAATCAGATTATGTTCTAATTTTATTTCCATAACCTTTGTTATGATGGTTGAGTTGTGTTATACCATCACACCATGGCTAAATTGTGTTAATTTTGAACAGTGTGTGACATGGGGAAAGAGTAAAAATAAGGACCAGAAGTGTTTCACATCCACAGGCACCAAGGATCTGCCTTCTCAGCAGGGTCCATGCTACAGACCACTCCCACAGACAAAAGGTCAGAGCACTTCTGACCAGACTCTCAGAAGACCACTGCTTTTCCCCTGGAGCCACAAAGCCCACATGCTACTTCAATGGAGTGACAAGAGCAAAAGAGGGGAAATTCTGCTCCTATGCGGAGCGGAGGACATGAATCCGGAGATTCATCACCCAGATCAAAGCTAAGTTGCACTCTGACTTCTGCGCAACCCAGGCACGAAGTGCAGAATGCCGAAACAGCTTTGTTTATTTTTGTCAGCTGTTGCAGGAAAGCGAACTCGAGACGACGTGGATTGGTCGCCTTCCCTCACCAGACAAGCTGAGAGATCAGAGACGCTGCAGGGCCTCAAAGCTGCCACGACCACGCTGTCGGTTAGCTCATAGCCGAAGAGCTGCTAGCCTGCTGCTGCTAAGAACCAACGTTTTCACTGGACAGCTGCTTTTCCATGGATGGCCAAAAATGAACCGAACTCTCACAAGGTATCGACAGGTTCGGCAGAGAAACCAGAAGGAAAGGTTGCACAGTCATTTGGAAATGTTTGTGTAATGCATTTACATGGTGTTTGGAACAAAGAGCTAACGGAGGTAGCTCATTGCTAGCATTCATTGCCAATGTGATTCGAGTGTGTTTTTATGGTTATAACAAACGTTATCTCCACAAGAGTTTCATTCATTGATGGGATGGTTCGATCCCCCGCACTGACTGTCTCTGTCGTTGTGTCCTTGGGCAAGACACTTCACTCGCATTGCCTGCTGACAGTGGTCAGAGGGCCCGGTGGCGCCGGTGCCTGGCAGCCTCGCCTCTGTCAGTCTGGCCCAGTGCAGCTGTGGCTACCAACATAGCTCACCATCATCAGGGTGTGAATGTGTGTGTGAATGAACTGTAGTGTAAAGCGCTATACAAGTACAAGCCATTTACCATGGGATATTAATGTTTATGTTATCCGGCAAACTCATGACAAAAATAAAAGCCGAAGCTTTTAAAGTTAGCGTCGAAATCCGCTAGCCAAGATGCTATTTAGCTTCTGGTAGTTCCAATTTACGGTTATTCAACACAAGCCGTTTTAAAGCATAAGGTTTGTTCGTTTCGCCCCAGCGTCGTTCAATAGTGCTATGAGTCTTATTCCCGCATTAATACTGAATATTAATGGGGATTTAAAGACGTTTTGTATAACTTTAGGAGTAACTGAGTTTAGCAACCGAGCGCCACAGAAACCCTTACCTCCCGGAGGTAGAATCGCACTAATAAAATCGAGCGTCCCTAAAGTGTCCCTTATCTTACTGAGCAAATCATTCCTTAAAATGTTATTTCCTCAAAATAATGTTTTGTGTAATTCGGGATTTGTATTGTGAATTGGTTGAAACACATACCAAATGTTCTGAATTAGTGAAGCTAATTTAACCTCAATTCTCATTCTTTAAGATGAACTTTGGTTCTTTAACTTAAACAAAATTTTATTTAATCAAATAATGTTTTGTTTAACTCAGGATACGCATTGTGAATGGATTAAAAACATGCCAAATGTTGTTCTAAAGAGCATGCCTAGTGATTCTGTATTGTTAAGATAATTTAACTCCATTCCATGCTTTTTGAATCAGATCTCCAGTGAACAGGATTCACTGAATTATTCTGATGATCAACCACTTTGTTTTGTCTTTTGTTTGTTTTGCATGTAAAAATTCCTTAGCTTAGCTTCTTTTTATCTTCATTTTGCTTAGTAGTTTAGTTTGTTAGGCTCAGAACCGGTGGACCCAGAATTCAAGGCAGACAAACCGTTCAAGTTTAACAGTTTATTTAGATCAGGTGCGGAGCGGGAGGCGTCAGCGTCTACAGCGGGATCCTCTGCAGAAGGAGACGGCAGGTTAGTGACCACGCTTATCTGAAGGTGCTTGCACACAAACGTGTCGGTCACTAACCTGGTCTTAATGTTCAGTTCAGTCCCAGTGGGTCCCAGCAGACGGGTCGTCAATTCGCTGCGGCGGTTGCCGCTCATGAAGTCCCAGCAGCGGGTGACTCGGTGGTCAGAGGACAGGCAGGAGATCAGAACCGTGAGAGCAAACGTCAGCAGGATGAGCCGTAGAGCGAAGCCGAAGTCGGGGACGTGGTCGAAGGTCGGAGCCAGGAGGTCAGAGAGCCAGTGAGGTACCGAAGGATAATCCAGGACGGAGTCGGGTCACGGTTCCAGGTTCGGTACACGGGGCAGAGATCCAGCGAGTAGTCAGGACAGGCAGAGGTCAGATCGGGCAAACAGAATCAGACAGGAGTAAGCAGGCTCGGTGGTCGAAAGGCAAACAGGTCAGGATCAGGAATCAGAATAATAAACGCTGGGATAAGTCTCACACTAGGATCGAAATAAACTGGCACTGTTGCCTGGTCTTAGAGCTGGTTATATACTAGTGAGAGCAGGTGGAACAGATCTGAAGTGATGAGGAACGGGCGGAGCTAGAACAGGTGTGTGACATGAGAGATCAGACCAGGCAACAGTGCCGAAATCATGACATAGTTACGTTTCACTAGCCTAGTAGAGAGGATTTGTTAATCAAAATATTGTGTTAATTCAGATAAACAGCATTATATATACTATTTTGAACTTGAAGAGAAGTTGTCACTCCTTTATTCTATGTGTGTGCAGAGTTTGCTGTTAAAAGATCGCTAGTGCTCGAATTCATCCCTTTCAACCATTGCCCTGATGTCAGTTTAAGAGCTGATTATCACCAGACAATACTTAGCAGACAGAGAGTTATTTATGAAATATTAAATAACTTTAAACAGTGTATAATTGCACAACATGCGTAACTGCAACTGCAATTATTTATTTATTTATTTATTGAAGATTGGGGGTGCTTCAACCCGGTTGGAAGGGGGTGCGCGGCTAAAAAAAGGTTGGGAATCGCTGGTCTACAGTAAATAGCAATAGTCAGCTCTGAGAGGTCCACTTATGATTTTAACATAATGGTTTTAAAAGAAAGCCCAAAAGTAAAGAAGGGACACTTTGCAGAAGAACTGCTTGTTTTTTATACTGGCTAATTTTTTTCTCGTTTACTTTTTATTAACATAAATATTACCAACAATGAACAAATCATAGGTTAGAAAAAAAATGAGGAAACTTGATTCAAAGATTCTTTATTGTCACCACGTGTTACCGTGGGGACATTTCATTTTGGCTACTCCGTCTAAGAGTACACATAAGACAGACAGACAGACAAACAAACAAACAGGTAATGAACAGGAGTTACAGTGTTTTTGGCTATTGTAGCATTGAAAATATAAAAAAATAAAAAGATGGAGATACAAAGTTTGCATGAACTAGTTGTCCTTCATGAGTGACAGATAACAGATAATGAGGTAATAAGGTGCTTATTGTACAGTGATGATTTGAGGCTTCATTTACAGAAATCTGCATTTAGATATTCTGAGATGATAGTATGTAAGTAGACAGTAGCATTATGGTGATTGTAAGTGGTATCAGTGGAGATGTGTCATAGATGGTTCATAGTCCAGGAGAGGTCGGAGGAGAGGTGAATGCTCAGGAAGCTACGCTGTCCACACGCTCCACCACCTCCCCTTGTATGTAGAGAGTAGCATGTTCAGTCCTCCTGGACCTGCTGTAATCTATCATTACCTCCTTGGTCTTACCGGTGTTCAGGAGGAGGTTGTTCCTGGAGCACCACTGTGTCAGATTGCTGACCCTGTAGTGGGACATTGTTGGAGATAAGACCCACTACAGTGGTGTCCGCAGACTTCACCACTGTGTTTGTGGGGTGGACAGCAGAACAGTCCCGGGTGAAAGGGTTTTGCTTCCTTACACCTTATAGCCCAGCTATAAGGTGTAAGGAAGCAAAACCAGCAGCCTGAATTGATTTGTCAGGACAATATAGGATATACAACTCATCTAAAGTTAGCCTTCCTCACCAAAAGTGCTAACTCTGTAAACTGAAACTTTTTAGCTCATAAGCCACTTGTGAGTTTTCTTTTTTCTAGGCTAAATGAATTATTGATATGAGGTCAAGTCAGTATTAGATTATACTTAGAGCTGGTGGGGACTCTGAGCTTAAAACAGAATACTAAAGTTGCAGAGGGTGCATGAGATGAATGTTTGTGCTAGTGGGGAGGTGCAGCTTCCTACCCTCTTTCATTTACTTAATGTAAAACAAAATAAGCACCAACATGCCTTTTTAACACTTTTCAAGTTTCTTGTTCTGTTGAAACAAGATTAAGTCTATTTAAAGATAACACATACATTTTTGTGATCTGACTTTGTCCAGCAATAAGGCTTTATAATAAAAGCTGTAGCTTTTAGGATTTTTGTAGGATTTTTCATGTTTTGTCACATTAAAAAGCTAGCTTGAAGAAGGGAAATAAGTATTAATCAGACAAGCAGCTGAGGCACCTCAAGTGGTTTGGAGGAGCTGGAGAGATCCACAGCTCATGTAGGTCAGTCTGTGCAGGACAACTTTAGGCTATACAAGCCACAAATCAAGTCTTTATGGAAGAGTTGCAGGAAGACAGCCACAGCTGAAAGTGTCGTTAGGGTTAATCAACTGATTTAATGAGCCATTCGCAGTTTCACAAATTTACCACTGTACCGGCCATGTGTACTTAGACTTGCATGGCTTAATCTTTGTTTTTTTTAGTAAACAAAAGCTCTTTGTTTACTAATAGAGCAAAAAACAACATGTAAAACAGAAATAAAATACAATACACCAATAGGACACAATAGGAAAATAGGAAAATCTTTGCATGCAACCAAAGTGAGCTACTAGCGTAGACTACAGTTGTAAAGTCATAGTATGTGAATAGGCCCTTTAAAGAGATTTAAAACAATCAACTAGGGTTGTCACATTTCTAAAAAGTTTAAACTTGATACCATTACAAAGAAAAATTCTCAATACTTGATAACATTTTATATACTGTGGACATTTTTTTAAGGTACAGGATTAGTTTTGCTTTTACAATGAAAAAACATTTATCTTAAGTTTAATTCCCCTGTGAGACAACAGCTGTTTGTGTTTTTGTTCTTATTTATGTATATTTAGATTTTCTGTTTTGTGCCCTCCTCAGTTCCCACCACCCCGCCTTTAGTCTTTCTGCAAGTGATTTGTTTTTCATTGATTGTTTTCACCTCCTGTGCCACTACCGACCTCCAGACCTAATTTGCCACTAGCCTCCAAAGCTCTGTGCCTCTTTGAGACAACCCCCAGTTGTCTGACTGGGCCCTGTTTCAAGCTCATTTGGTGGATATTCAGAGTAATTTCTGGGGTAAATTCACAAAAAAAAGTAAAAAAAAAAAAAAACATGTAAGAAGAAAGGCAGGAACGACCAAAAGCAGAATCCAGGAGCAAAGTTGGGAAACAGATCGCAGTTCTATAACGAACACACTTAATAAACAGACAGGGGTCAGGCAAGCTCATATAGTCCAGGAACAGAATCAAGTCAGGCAACACAGGCTGTACTTGACATCCAGCAGATCACGAACAAATTAATTCATTTATTTTTTGTATACATTATGTTGTGATATTGATTACTTTGACAACCCTTTAACCAAGACATAAAACTGGTGGGCCCAGGTTGATTTATTTTACATCCTACAGACATCAGAGTTTGTATCTATGTGTGGATCTGACAAAAAAATATTTTTGCCAAAGAGGGCAGGGGTGGAGGTCTTGAGACTTACCTTAAGGCCTTTTTTTCCCAGTCTTGGTCTTGGGCTCAACCTCGTATCGTTGGGTCTCGAAAAATGTGGTTGAGGCCGGCTGTGACCCTGTAAATTTTTTGAATACTAACTCCTTTTGAGCTCCGCTGCAAATGCATGCCACGAGAAAAAAAAAAAAAAATGGACGTCCCCCCCCCCCCCCTCCACACTGTGCCTGATGATTCTGATGAATCCAGACAGGACGCAGCGGAGTCCAACAGCCAGGTTCTCTATTTTTATTCAGTAAATAAAGCCAAGCCACTTTCTTGATTTCATTCGCAATTTTACAAAGAGTCTGGCAAAGGACAAGAAGGTACTTCCTAGGGCTGGACGATATAGAAAAAAAGCATATTGATAAAATAGAAATCATATTGTATCGATATCGATAATTATCAATAAATTCAAAAATTTTCCAGATTTTAAGTGTTTATGCTGTTACTTAGCGACCTATTTTTAGATACAGAACACACAAACACTGATTTCAAACTCAACCCTTTATTCATTTAATCAAAACTGCAAGTTTTTTATATGAGAAAAAAGAAGGCATGCTCTGAACTCTTTGAAGGGGGCGGAGCTTGGTGATGGTGCTTGGTTCCTGGATCTGTGTTTGTGATTGGTTGGGAGGATGGGAGGATGTAATGACTGTAATATTAACCAACATGGTTGGCTAGAATGCAAAAGGAAGGAAAACTGTTCTATTGAACTTTTTATTGCCCCTTTTTTTTCCTATCATCGATATATATCTATCAATCAATATATATTATAATATTTGAACCCTATTGATCTCACAATGGAGAAATTCACTATTGAATCATCATCCAGCCGTAGTACTTCCTCCTAACGGGAGTCACTTTGAGGCGTTGGATAGCTTTTTGATGCTCAAAAGGCATTTGGTCTGAACGCAGCATAATTCTAAAGATTCTGCTTTGGCCTTGGCCTCGGAGGGCCCGGTCTTGGACTTTGTTTCGGAAGAACCGGCCATGACTCCATCACTGGTAGAGGGAAAGCGGCATTTGTATGGTACACCTTTCATAAAATCTTGCTCTTAATTCAGTTCACATAGGTTTAAACTTGTAGTCTTCAGGGGGGCCCTATCAGCCAACTACAGGCTGCCCTCCTGCTTCTACAGTAAAAGATTAAACAAGCTAGTCCTGTTTGTTTAAATTTGATTTCAAAAAGTGTCTTTTCAACCAAACATGTTTGATGAGTCTCAGCAGCTGTCTGTCTATGCAAAATAAAAAACGCTCCATTCTGTGGGATTCTGGGATGTGTTGGAATGAATGTGCAGATCCTATCAATCCATCTCACTCTCATCACAGTCAGAGTTGCTGATTGATCTCTTTCCTCGTCCTGGATGTGACTCGTCTGTGTGGGAAAAGAACAAAAGGACAGAAAAAGCAAGGCTCTCAGTCTTATTAAATGGATGAAACAAGAATTTCAAAATGCAACTCCTAAAAAAAGACTGCAAATCTAACTTGGCAGTATTAACAGCTCATTTATCGAGCGTTCGCGCCAAGCCCCTGCTCTCCGCAGCTTTGACTGATGGCTGTAGGAATGATGGAGAAAGGAATTATAAAACTCCCAGCTGGCCTGCCGCTCCTAGCAAGACCAAATAAATCACGCAGTCACAATAAATCACAGAGTCTTGTCATACTCTTGACTCCAGTTGGAGACTTCTGTCTCCTGTCATGTGCATTTAATCTGATTTCATTTTTATGCTGATCTGCAACAGCATTGCGAAGTCACCACCAAGGGACAAAAAGACAATAATGCCTCCCTTTGGCTTTTGCTGTCACAGATTGCCTCCCTCTGAGCAGCACTGTTTTCACCCTACTTAAAATTCAAACATTCAGTCTTGACATACTGGAAGCTTTTATTGAAGTGTTAATAAAATTCTAATCAATTTTTGTGCCTCACTTTGGCTCGTAAAGGGGCCTCAGAGCCCAGTGTCTGTTAGATTCAATGGGAAAAACAAAACAAAACAAAAAATTCCATAAAATGTAAACAATTTTATGAGAAACATGTTAGTATGATGGTATATTGAAAATTCTTCTCTGGATTTTTTTCAGTCATCCACCAGTGGATTTATATTTGCCTTCCAAGTAGTTTTTGTTTTCCTTTAAGGAGGTATATAGATCAACAGTTCCTCATGGCTGTGGAGGGTATTTCCCCTTCCTTTTCACTAATTTCTCTCATTTGTTTAAAAAAAACACATTATTTAAGCATTAAAAATCTTATAAACACAAAGATTTAATTCCCACTGTTATCTAACTACTTGTGTTACAAGGGTCTGAATGTGAAGGATTGAATGCTCTGAACATTACGTCCTGTCCTGAAGAATGTTCTGTTTTTGATGTACCCCCATTGTCTTTATATGTGTGAAGATGGAAGAATGTAGAATTCATAGTGTTCTACTGTGTCAGGATGGGAACATAACTTTTGCCATTCCATCACCATCTTTCTTTATCTTTTGGGTTTAAATGTTTTCCAGATTTAATGATTAAAAAAATGAAAGCTGAATGGTGTATTAGTGCCCCCAAGTGTTTAAATATTTATCAACTAAAATCATTATTAGTTTAACTTAATATTATTTAGAAAAAGGCCTCGATAGTAGCCCTGTTAAAACACTTCAAGCATTTAGCAGGGAGAGGTGAATCTTCATCAGTGCAGACAGAACATCTGAGCAATAGACAAAAGTAATCAGAATCAGAATCAGACATACTTTAATAATCCCAGAGGGAAATTGCTGCTGGCCTAATTCTTTTAGACCAGCAACGTTTCAAGATGGCATCATCGATTGGCACTCTGATACTATGCTCACACGTACTTTGTCATTTTTGTGTGTGAATTTCAGGATTATTTTCTGTTATTCTGCAGTCACTTTCACAAAGCAGCAACTTGTGCAGCAACTGGTGGCCTAGTGGTTAGAGCAGTGCGCTTGCGCTCTGAGAAGGTTGCAAATACCCTGTTCGATCCCCACAGCCTGCACTCTGGGTCCCTGAGCAAGACCCTTAACCCCCGATCGCTACCCAGGTGCTGCACAGTGGCAGCCCATTGCTCCCCAAGGGGATGGGTTAAGATGCAGAAGTGAATTTCTCCATTGTGAGATCAATAAAGTTCAATTATTATTATGTAAGCAGTCCTCTCTGGGCAGTTTTTTTCAGGTTTTCATTGATCCAGAGAGTTTTTCTGAAATCTTAGTTGGAAGAGCCGCAGCTCCATCTGGAATTTACCAGAGAAACAAAAGGCGTAAATGAGCAGGAACCCATGTCAAGCTCCAACAGCAGAGACAGATAGCTCTGTTCCCGATGATTCAGCTGGTAAAGTCCCGTTCCCTAGTGAACAAAACGGAGAAGCTGAGCCTTCTCAGCACAAGGAACCTGGCCTGTAGTCCTGACCTTGAGTAATGTGAACTGCAAACGCTTTTATTGACAGAAAGAGTTCTCCTCCTTTGTTCTGGCCAGCATTTGCAACCCACAAAAAGCAATGCAGAGACTGAAAACAACTTGCAAAGTCAATAACAGTTGTGGAGAAGAAATACCCAGAGCTCTCATCATTGGTCATTTTGATAGCTCAAAATTCTCAAATGAGCTATTGTTACCATACACGCTAACCCTGTGCGCACTCATTGTCTTTCCTTCTGGTTCGATTAGTTCCCCTAAGCAGCTCACCAAAAATAAAACATCCTCTAAGGATGACTAAGGATTGAGTTTAGCTCAACAACTTATTTCTAATATGGCAGAGATGATTACAAGTTTAATCAACGAGGCTCTTGTGCCAAGGCAACAAGGGCATCCTGAAGAAGAAGAGCCCTGAATCCTGGCTACCTCATCTTTTTCTAAACTTAGACACACCCCTAAAAGGGGGTTCTTCACGTGATACATGAAGGAAGAACGTGTCGCCATGGAGATGTTATCTGTTTTATGGCATGTGAATCCTTGTGAGTCTTAAGTGTCTGACTAAATGCATTAATCCACACAGTACAAATGTTCCAATAATCAATCCTACTTTATCAATTGAGCTAATGCTCACGTGTGTTTACCAGTCAAAATAATGCTAACATTTAATGAACAAATTAACAACACTATCACATTACAAGTAGCATAAAATGTCATACAGAATGGCGACCTGTCCAGGGTGTACCATCTGGAGATAGAAACCAACACCCCTCGCAACTCCACGAGGGATAGACGTATTAGAAAATAGATGGATGGGTGGATGGATGGATGAATATAAACACTCTGGTATACTTTTAGAAAGTCTTAAAAGAAGAATCCAGCACAGTTCCCCATGCAACTCTTGGACTTTCTGATCACTGTCTGCTTCATCTCATTCCAGTTTACAGGCAAAAACCAAAGACCTCCAAAACTGTGGTTAAGACTGTCAGGAAAAGGTCTGATGAGTCAAAGCAGATGTTACAGGCATGCTTTGACTCTGACCAAAGAAGACACAAGGGGAACAGAGCCCCGTACAAGCAGACAATAAATAAGTTGACTAAAAGTAACTACAGCAAGAAACAAAGGATCAGCTTCTCAGATAATGATCCTGCTACAGCTTAGAGGACCTTGAACACCATAACAAGCAATGGGAGCCCAACACCCTCCAAACCCAATGTTTCCCCCACCTTTCAGTGGTTCACCAGATTCCTGGCTGACTGGGGGTATCTTCTACCGCTGTGATCATCACTGGCTCCCTCCAGGAGTGGGTTCTCTCCAAACTGCACCTCTATGGACCCATCTGTGAAACTCCGGAAGTTTGCAGATGACACAACTGTCATCTGCAAAGACAAGTATGCATATAGACAGGAAGTGGATCGGTTGGTCCACTGGTGTGGTTAGAACCACCTGAAACTCAACTCGCCTAAGTCTGTGGAGATGATGGTGGACTTCCATAGACCAGCCTCGCAGTCCCTCCCCTCACCATCCTCAACAACACTGTGTCTACTGTGGTGTCATGAATTGGATCTTTTATTTGTGTTTTTTTTCGGCCTGATTGACTCATTCTTCCCCATTCCATGCCTCACGCTCCTCTCAGCCAATTCTCAGTCACCATAATCAGCTTCACCTGCCACTGACTAATTATCATCAAGTCATTTCATTTGTTACTCCGCCTATGTATACATGCCACTCATAGCCAGTCAGCGCCAAAGCGTTTGATCTCTCTGCCAGCATGTTTGCTCCCAGATCTAGTGTGCTCAGCCTGCCTATCCTTCATTCCTGTGCTTTCTCTGCCCTCACTAGTTCCTCATCTAGTGACAGTGTGCACCACCAGCTTCTTTGTTTTCCTGCGAGGATACAGGGTCACTCTGCCCTTCTGGGAACTCATCGGCTGTTTGCTCTGGTCACGACCTGTACTGCTTTTGACTCTGGACTCTGCCAAACCCTTAAGACTGCTCTCTCAAACTCACTGTTCTGATCTCCATCATCATCACCTGGTCTCTCTTGTCATCCTGTAACCTTCATCAGCCATTAGAACCATTATCTGTCTTGTCTGCTACCACCCTCTAACCTGCCAATAAACAGAGAAAATCCATCTCTGTGTCCACTTGAATACCGGGTTCCTTGCATACAATCTTTACATATGGACCACTTCTAGTTCCTAAGGACCGCCTTTCTCAGGACCTGTGCTGGTCCTCACACATAGAGACTGTTCTGAAGAAGCCTCAAAAGAGACTGCACTTCTTGTGGCAACTCAAGAAGTACAACCTTCCACAGGACCTGTTTGTCATCTTCTACACTGCCATTATTCAGTCATTGCTGTGTCTCTCCATCACTGTGTAGTTTGGCAGTCAACAAAATAGGCCAGATCTAAACTGCAAGAAACAACTAGATCTGCAGGGAGGATCATTGGAGGTCTAGGGTCAGAAAAGGGCAGTTAACATCTCTGCAGACCCCACATATCCTGCACACAAATTATTTAGATTTTTACCTTCGAGGTTGGCGATCCAGACCACTATTTGCAAAAAGTAGCTGCCACAACAACAGTTTTTATCCCTTAGGCTGTCTCTCTTATGAACACAATAAACATTTCACAGCCAGAGTTACATCTCTGTGAAACAAAATAGGTATTTTTGCCATACATTATATTATACAATATCCCTAATAATTATTAAGCCATATGTTCTATCTTTTGCTTGGGTTAAAAGGATAGATTACCATTGTTTATTACAGATATTGAAAAACAATAAAATGACCCCAACAGTCTAGCAAAAAAAAAGATATATATATATAGATATTATCTGTTTCTATTTATTTCTGGACACTATCAGTAATAGAAATATGAAATCATTGATACCTTTTCCTGCAGGTATGTAAAGGTAATCAATTTACCTAAAATAACATTTAAAGGAAGAAACCAGGATGAAAATCAGTTCCTCCAAATCCGAGACCATGGTCTTGAACCGGAAAAGGGTAGAGTGCCTTCTCCGGGTTGGGGAGGATGTACTGCCCCTAGTGGAGGAGTTCAAGTATCTTGGGGTCTTGTTTACGAATGAGGGGAAGATGGAGCGGGAGATCGACAGGCGGATTGGTGCGGCGTCTGCTGTGAAGCGGGCGCTGTACCGATCCGTTGTGGTGAAGTGAGAGCTGAGCGAAAAGGCGAGGCTCTCGATTTACCAGTCGATCTACGTTCCTACCCTCATCTATGGTCACGAGCTTTGGGTCGTGACCGAAAGAACGAGATCCCGGATACAATGTGTCTGGGCTCTCCCTTAGAGATAGGTTGAGGAGCTCAGTCATCCGGGGAGGACTCAGAGTAGAGCCGCTGCTTCTCCACGTCGAAAGGAGCCAGTGGAGGTGGCTCGGGCATCTGGTCAGGATGCCTCCTGGACGCCTCCCTGGTGGGGTGTTCCGGGCACGTCCCACCGGGAGGAGGCCCAGGGGAAGACCCAGGACACGCTGGAGGGACTATGTCTCCCGGCTGGCCTGGGAACACCTTGGGATTCCCCCGGAGGAGCTGGCCCAAGTGGCTGGGGAGAGGGACGTCTGGGCCTTCCTACTGAAGCTGCTACCCCCGCGACCCGACCCCGGATAAGCGGAAGAAAACGGACGGACGGCAGACAGAGGAAGAAATTAAACAAGGCATTTGTGTAGGGTAAAATTTTCACTGCTCCTTACTTTTCAACCCTCGATTTACATTCAGACACTAATAATTTGTTTCTCAGAATATCGCAAAGTTTGCTTGACTGTAATACCATTTTTAGATTATGCCTTAAAAATTATGAATGAACTGTTTCGTTATGCCCCCATGAGGGATTAAGCAGGTCAGAAAATGGATGGATGGATGTTTCATTATGTCGATAGAATGGCAGTTAATGTGTACCAATGCTTTATTCAGCCAAAAAGTCACATTTATTACTTCAATATTTGTTTTCTATGCTTGTTGTTACTCATGAAAATATATAATAAAAAAAGATTTTCCCAGATATCAGAACTGTCTCAAAAACAGAAAACTGCAAAACACAAAAAAGTATTTTTGACTGGCGGCTTTGAGAAGAGCCACAGGTAACATAGTGACAGAAATGAGAATAAACATCAGCCTGTCTGGCTGATAAGAGTCTACCTATTGAGAGAAGTTAATCTGGAGTGCACTGACAAGATTAGAACGGCTGTATGTTGTTATGAAAACCATGTGGTTTACTCATAGCGACTGACATTCTAGCGCCTTTTTAATGCAATGCACAACATTCGCACGTGTGTTTTATACAGAGAGAATGTTTGCTAACAAGAATGCCGTAGGTGATTTGTTCGGTGGTTGGCGTAGAGAAGGTGAAACTGGGTTGTTGTTGTGCCATCTTTTACTGTAAACACTTTGCCATGTAGTTGGTAGATTGGGCAGCTTTGTCCTACATCCTCATTCTAAAAGCCAAGCAATCTCAGGGCAACAGACAAAGCCCTGCATCTTGCCCAGTGCTAAAGAAGATAAAGACGACAACTATGATCCATTTACTGCGAGCTTGTCGGGCTTTTTTTTTTTTTGGACAAATAATAGCCTAGCAACAGCAAAACATTCAGTGACTACCTATATTAGGAGAGGCAATGCACGGCTCTTTGCCCGTCCTGTGTGGCTCGCAGGGACTAGAATAATTTCCCACGGTTCTCATTTTAACTGCAGTTTGTGGGGTATTTTCATTTTTTAAAATGATTTTTCTTGAAAAACGAAAAGAAATTCTAAATAAGACTCCGTCAGCATTTAACTTCTTTATCCAACAAGAAAGCTTTATGCACGTCTGCTGTTTAGCTATCTTTATTGTAGTTACCTGAAACGATTCACTAGGGGGAGCACAGTTAAAATAGACTAGCGGTCACCAACATGGTGCCCATGGAAAATAGACAATTCTATGGCTTTATAACATAAGTCAATTTCATTTGTCAGCACAGCACACACATACCCTGTAACCCCGCCCCCTGCGACAAAGAAAATAATTAAAGGAAAAGAAACATGTGTCGCCTCATCTACTTATATATTAAGATCAACTGATCCGTTTAAAAACCAAATTTTTCAGATTGAGTCATGATTAAGGTCATGGCAAGGATGGTTTGTATTTAATAGATTTATTCTTATAACAGCCTACCTGTGTAGGAGAATGTACTTCAGCTGTTTTTATTTTTGATTAATAAAGGAATAAAAAATCTGAAAATGTTGAAAACTGTTTAGATTTATCCTGCTGGATTTTATTTTGGCCCTTGATGCTGAGCTGGAGAGAGGTACAGAGGAGCAAAACCATTAATGCTCCATCCATGCTTATAATATCCCAGAAAATTCATTTAAGCCATACAGTAAACATCAAGATTGCTTTGGTTTCTGATAGCTTCACAAAGTTTAAACTTGAAAAGCACCGCTGTATAAATACAAATTAGCAAATATCTATTAAAAAACCTGAATGAGGAGACAGATAAACATGCATGCTGTTCTCGCTTTCATGCAAGAGATCACTGAGATGCTTCAAGAGCTCAAACTGGGAGAAAAACTATTTGCTTTAAGACTATGTTCCTCTAATGCAATTTTCAGTTTAGTTTTCTGAGGTCACATTGTTCATCAATAACACATTTGGTTCAATAGCTTAGCACAGATTTTCAATTTTTAAAGCTTTACAGCATTGCGATTTTCACCTCAACTGTAATGGAAATGCGCCTAATGTGTCATTAAAGTATTCGCACTGTTTTTTAGTTCTGCTCTGTGTTTGAGTCTTTGCAACCAAGACGTGACAACTTTCTTTTGTATTGGTGAGTGGGCCC
The DNA here is from genome assembly GCF_011125445.2 of Fundulus heteroclitus. Lineage (NCBI taxonomy): Eukaryota > Metazoa > Chordata > Actinopteri > Cyprinodontiformes > Fundulidae > Fundulus > Fundulus heteroclitus. Next base: position 40,260,341 of record NC_046382.1, read on the forward strand.
CATGTTGGTGACCCCTGGTTTAGAGGGTGTTTATTCCTTTAGCGAAAACTTAAAGGAGTCTAGTAAAATGTAAAAGATGGATATGCGGCCGACCGACCTCATGAACAGCTGAACATCACAGTGATCCATGGGGAACTTCTGCATATTCATCGGTATGAAGGTAACTCAATGTTTGTTCATAAACATTGTATGGTTAATGGTTGAATTAAAGGGTAATGCTTTACTCTAGTTCTGTGGTGTTTCATGCGTTCAGTTTGTTGCAATTTCCGGTTGCCTGAGTTTTTTGTTGTTAGCTATGATCAGTTACCAGGACTTGGATTTTTGCAGAAAGTGTTTAATAGGTAAGGTAAAATGTACACTCCTGGTGCAGAATTTCGCTGTAAATGTTTGCCATGGAAAGCTTGTGGCAGCATGAAAGCTTCTAATGCTGGCTGCAGTATGTATTTTAAGTTACTATAATATTTATTTTTAAGCTGGGTATAAGTTCACCATTTTTAACTTGGCTTTTAACATAGATTTCTCTGTGGTTACCTTGATATAGCTTCACTGAAATGATTCAACATGCGTTTGGAATATTTTCCCCCTGTCTATTTGCCCTAATGTTAGTAGGTAAAGCCAATTGACGTCACCTCAAGAGTCGTAAAAACAGATTTGTTGCATTGCTGCAAAGTTAATGACACAATGCATACAACTTTTCATTTTCCCTGCATGCTCATCCAGAAGGAGTGAATGCTGCTAATCAAGTCAATCTGCTAAAAACAGATTAATCTTTTTACAACTCTTATTTTCATTGGTTCTCTATTTTTTGTCTTTTATTTAGTAGTGAGTAGTGTTTATAGTAGTGTTACTAAAAAGAATAATTGCTATAACAAGGAATTTTCGGTTTAATAAATTAGAAGTAGCTCAATTGCGGGTGTTTATGGTTATTTTAAATGATAAATTGAATGGTCTCTAAAAGTTACTGAATTATCTCCTGTTTGAGTTAATAACTGAATATACTGAGACATTTTCATTGGCTTGTGGTGAAAGACTAATGGTTCAAACTCTAATTGTAATTAAAGTTGCCAATGTTTGATGGAAAAATCTAACCCAGTCTACAACTGGTTAGACACTCCTCTTCCAGGCTGAATAAAGTTAATAACTGTTAATCAATTGTTACTGCTAATCATTAAAGGCTCATAGCCCTTGAGCACAACCCTTTGAAATAATTTTTGTAATAGCTATCCTTTGATTTTGATATTACAAATTATAATTTGTAATAATAATAATAATAATAAATTGTTTTAGTTCTTTCTATCTAAAACAATGAAATTTCACTTATTGCTCCTTTAAGCTACAAATCACTTTGGCTCGGAAATTCTGGACAATTTATTAGGTACTGGAAAGGTGGGACAGAAATATTGGTGAGTAAGCATATACGTATCAAAAAATGTAATAAGAAAACATTAAGAAGCCTGTCACATTGCCACAAGAAGTGTGTATGACACCTCTTTGTTTCATGCCGAGTCTTTAGGACGTCCCTTCCTCTCCATATAAGCTGACTTTATGGTTCATAATTTTTTCATATTTAACACACTCGTAAGACTACAGCTAACCTCGGCTGACTTTGATAACTCCGCATGGAGCTGGTGTGTGTGTGTGTGTGTGTGTGTGTGTGTGTGTGTGTGTGTGTGTGTGTGTGTGTGTGTGTGTGTGTGTGTGTGTGTGTGTGTGTGTGTGTGTGTGTTTTCTGTGTGAGTTTGTGTGAGCCAGGGTTTGACTTTCAGAGCATCTGCTGACTGCGGACATGGCAGGGGGGCACAGGTGGTATATTGTTTGTACCCACAAACACACTTACAATCACACACACTGATGAGGCTCACAGATGCTGACCTTGTACGAGGCCAGACTCCTTGACTGTCAGCACTTGTCACACATACACACACACACACTCACATTAAAGTGAGGTGCCCATTTACTCTGGGCTTGTCAGGGGCTGCCATCCTTCCCAGTGGGGGTATATTTGTGCTGCTTGTGAAGAAGAGGTGGAAGAAGGTGGGGGGTATTGATGAATAATGCCCCGAGTAATGAGATGGGTGATGATGGGGACAGAAACACGAGCAGCCACAAACTTGTTTTATGTACTTTGCTGTCTTCAAACCTCTCAAAGTATTTGTCAAATCTGTGGAGAGATAAAACCCGATACTCAGAGCGTGGAGGCAAAGTCATGATGCAGGAACACATTACAGTTCCTAAGGAGCTTTGAGACAAGCATTATTCCGCACTGTGACAAAGCCTTAATACATAGAAATGTACGGGCATGTTCAAGGAGAAGCTGTGGAACTAAACCATTATTTTTCATCAAAATGTTCTGCTGCCAATTCATGTATGAACTCAAACAATAAGAGATTCTGTCCGCTGTCATAAGTCGAGTTTTCACTCCTTAAAAGTAATCTGAAGCTATTTTTCCAAACCCCGCAATAAAGAATAAAAGATAAATTCCAAAAAGCTTCAAGCAGATTAAATGGCTGCGTGTTATTAGCACAGAGTGGTGGTAAAACCAGGTAAGATTAAGATTAGCACTGGTAAATATTTACCAAAAACATGGAAAGTTCATTTTTTTACATTCTGTGAAGTTAAAGGATTGGATGTAAGATTATATAAAGTGTTATTAACAATAGTTCCTTTACCTGTAATAGTAGTACTATGAGCTCATCAAAAATGAAAGCAGCTCTCCAGAGTGGTGAAAGCTAACAGCTGGTCAGACATGCTCTATGCTGTCTGCTGCTATTTACCTTTAGCAAATAAAAACAAAAAAATCCAGCTGAAAATGTTCAAATTAGTGGGATAAAATGCTTTCTCGGTGGACATAGCAGCCTACAGTTTTACAGTTTAACGCTGTGTGGTTCAGTTAAGAAACGTGGACTGGTTCAGGCTGCTAGATCCACTGGGATATTTTCAGCCCGCTTCCACTGGTATGGAGGGAACATTTAGATCGTGCATCAGGCTGTCAGTTGGTCAGCTGCATCAATGATGGTGTGTACCTTTGCTCTCCAGGTCCCATCGCTGTTTGAAAAGTCTCCCAACGATCAGAATCCTTTGAATCCCTAAGTCAGTTGATTTGGAGAATTAATACAATCTGTCGGTTCAACCATGATACCTGGAAACAAAGAACCTGACAACAACCTGTTGTGAAATTGTTGACTCTAATCTAGACGAAGTCATAAAAAACAAATATCGTATGGCTGCTGTTAGCTTTTACCATTCCAGTTTTTTCCTCCCTGCAGCTCTCCATGGTCCCTGCCTGAAGAAGTGCTTTCAGAGGATCTTTCTGAAACACCTTAAGGACGCCATCCCTGCTGGCCTGGACAGCCAATAGGGAAAGTCGATCTACAGAATATTCTGTTTCGTTAGCGCCTCACACGGCTCTGACTGATCTGCAGCAGCCCAACACCTATGTTAGGATGCTATTTGTGGACTTCTGCTCAGCTTTCAACACCATGCTACCAGACATGCTGGCTCTGAAGCTCCATAACCAAGAATTATCTGCACCGCTCTGCTCCTGGATCAGTGACTTCCTCACCAACAGACCCCAGGTGGTGAGGATATAGGGAAACACACATCTGAAGGATTAACACGGCTGGTGAGGACAGCAAAGGGGACTGTGGGATGCCGTCTACATGATTTGGACTCAGTAGTAGGATAGTAGTAGGATTGCCCGGGTGAGTAGGATAAATTGCCATTGATCCTACTCACCCAGGCAATACCCTTTTTGACCCACATCAGGGGAATGTTTCAGAAGCATCATATCCAACAATAATATACACAGAAACGGCTTCTTTCCAAGAGCTGTGAAGAGAAGTTTGTGTGCCATCATATGTTACAATCACACTACTGATAATGCCTATTTGCACACTCTTCTTTCTCAGGGAATATCAAATTGCACATTTCTGTAAACAAATCTTAAAATTACTGGACAAAAATTACTGCCGACATGAGCGCATCATTGAAGGAGTGCTGAAAGATTAATTCATGTAACATCACAGTAATTCATATAGTTTGCAAAGAGACTGATATCAGACTACAAATTTGCACGCTTTAATGTTTTTAAAAAAAAATTACATAGTATTAAATACTACTAAGGTAAAGTGCCTTGAGGTGTGAATTGGCGCTATATAAATAAAATTTAATTGAATTGGCACCATGGCTGTCACTTGCCGGAATGTGATAGGGGTCTAATATAGGTTTACATGATGGTCACAATGGACACCATGGCATGTGGAATGTACAGATATCACAGTGGTCAAGCATTAAAAAACCCTGTCACATCTGTTGTCTTTGGTTTGCAATCGTAATTCAAGTAAAGGCCCCACAAAAGGACCCTGGTTCCTGATAAATCCCCAGTTGAAGCACCCCATGTGATCCTGTCAATATTGTGGCGCTTGGTCATCAGGAGCTTTATGTAAGAAAAAGGATAATGCATTTTTGTTTTCAGTATTTACTGGTAAAAAGTGTAAAAATGGCAGCATTAACAATGCTGTTATTACTGATTCCGTATAGTAATGTAGCAGCCTTTATAAACCTTTTTGGGTGAGTGGGTAAGCTTTTGAAAATCTACGTCCCCCAAGAGAAGCCGAGTATTTGTTATATTATGTATGATAATAGCCAGATATGGTGATTATAATTTGGTTGCAAGAGGGGTAAAAATGTACAGCTCATCAAGAAATATATTGGCTGTAAAGTTTGTCTTTGCCTGTTCACTCAGGGTCAGTGAATCAGACAATAAAACATAAAATGCATCTAAACACTTCAATCACTGCTCGAACAAATCTGGATGCATATTCTGGTAGATTTAATGCAAGAAATGGAGGAAATCACAGTTTTGCTTAAATTTGTCTTTCAGGAATATTTCCTATGTCACTGGTTTTCATTACCTTATAAAGACGTTGGGCTGCTTCTTTAGTTTCCCCACCATGAGTATCTGGGATTTTTGCTACAGAAAATTTTCAAAAACAGCAGGATGTATCTATTTGTTGAGTGGGGGAAAAGTATAGAAGCCTTATGTAAGCTAGCTGATTAGCAGTGGGCAGTAACGGGTGGGGGAGGGGCAACACAGTGCTACTTTTGTTTTTCTTCTTTTATCCAACCCTGTCTTATCCAACCCTGAAAAATGTGTAATTGCCACATTGGTTCACAAGGGGAAACATAGGATTTGGCTCTTTAAAGATGCAATAGGTAACATTGCATCAAGCTCAAGATTGTCGGTGTGCTGCAGTTATGCTACTGGCAGAGAAACAAAGTAACGAAAACTGCTAAAAATTTATTTTTACATATTATTTTTTAAAACTGTCACAATGTCCTGGCAGTAAAATATGAGACAAATAATCTGTAGAAAAATTAGGCACCTTTGGCACCTCCCAGTGGTCCTACGGCCATTTGCAGAAATACTTAGACTTAGACTTTCTTTATTGTCATTTTGTATGCACAGAGTGCATACAGAACGAAATTTCGTTTTCATACAGCTCAGAAAAATTGCAGTAACTCTACAGGATACCTTGCAGTGAATTACAGTACAGGATAAAAATGCAGTAATAAATCGCAGTTCAGTTACAGGATAAGTTCCAACTGACTTCTGGGTAAAGTGCAGCAGTGAACAGTAGGCAGTTGAAATGTAAACAAATGTAAAATGCAGTAAGTTTCCAATAGAGTGCAGCAGTGATTCAACAGTGGACAGTTGCATTGTAAACAATTATGCAGTAATTCCGGGTAAAGTGCAGCAGTGATATTGGAGACTAAGAGTTGAGCAGCATTTATAATGCTGGATAAGGGTACTGTAAAAATGTGCAAATCAGCGAGTGTGGTACACAGTCCATTTTATACTTCAGCAGTTCAACAGTCTGATGGCAGCAGGGAAAAAGCTTTTGCTGAACCTAGTGGACCTGCAGCGGATGCTGCGGAACCTCTTCCCAGAGGGCAGCAGGGAGAACAGTCCATGTGGGGGTGTGAGGGGTCACTGATGATGTTACAGGCTCGGGACACACAGCGCTGCGATGAAATGTCTTTAATGGAGGGAAGAGGAGCCCCGATGATCCATTCTGCTGTCCTCACCACTCTCCTCACGTTCTTCCAGTCGGAGGCACTGCAGCCTCCACACCACACAGAGAGACAGCTAGTCAGAATGCTCTCTATGGTGCTTCTGTAGAAGGTCTTAAGGATGGGCGGGGGCAGGCGGGCTCTCCTCATCCTCCGCAGAAATTACAGTCGCTTTTGTGCCCTCTTCACCAGTGACGTGGTGTTCACAGACCAGCTGAGGTTGTCCATGATGTGCATCCCCAGGAACTTGGTGCTGCTGACCACCTCCACAGCTGAGCTGTTGATGAGCAGTGGAGCGTGGTGAGGCCGGTTCTTCCTGAAGTCGACGATGATCTCCTTCGTCTTCTCCACGTTCAGGGTAAGGCTGTTGTCACTGCACCAGTCCACCAGCTGCTCCACCTCCTCTCTGTAGTCCCGGTCGTTGTCGTCTCTGATCAGGCCCACCACCGTTGTGTCGTCTGCAAACTTCACGATGTGATTGGTGGTGAACCTGGGGATACACCACTCCTACTCAGAAACAACCAATCACAGCCGAGAGGAATATCTTAGTAGTCACGTTTTCATTGACCAACAAATTGCACAAATTGAAATTGGTATATTTCAATTTGGTATATATATCGAAATTGGTATATTTTGCAAAACTGCAATGAAAACAGGTTTTTGGTATTACACAAGTCATGTGATCAACAACCGGATGTTACTACTGGTGAAAAAGACAAAGAAGACGACAGGAAGTAGTAGCAGGATGATGGCGCGGCATGTTTGGATTCACGAGGAGACCACGTGTTTTTTTACATTTAGTTCGTGACAGGGGTATTACCAACATACTAGATTCATAACAGCAAAAAAATGCGAGCATTTACCAAGCTCTTGAAGCAGGCATGAAGGAAGTGGTTCCACAAGCTGTGGCAAATCTTACATTCAAAATGGAAAACAGAAATACCTGGCAGAGAAGAGAAAGCTCGGCAAAAGTGCCACCTGTGGAAAAGATATAATATGTTTCAAATACTACCCTCATGGACAAGATACATGCGTGAATAAACTTATTACCGTATGATTTTAATTGCCTTTCGTATTTAATGGAAACACCGCAATTGAGAAAATGTGTCTTATTGAAATTAGCAGAATATTGACAATGTTTTGCGCACATTTGTAATGGAAGCGCAACTAATGTCAATCACACTCTTATAAGCGCTGTTCACACCCCTCCCCCACACAGCGCCACCATCATTCAAGCTCAAGATTGCCGGTGTGCTGCAGTTATGCTACTGGCAGAGAAACAATGCAACGTTACAGGAAAACTGCCGACTGATCAAGTGGCATCTGTCAGAAAACAAAGACAGGTAAACAGTCGAGGCCAAGATAAAAAACAAGCTAAATAGAGAATTAGGCTGAGTCCGAAATAAAACAAGGGTAAACATCGGAGCAGCACAACAGGCTCTGGTGAGGGGAAGGAGGTGTGGAAGGTCCTGGAAGGTGTGCTTGTTTAAGTTTTCAGGCCAAGTCTACAGTTTTCTCACAACTCCCGACTGCAGCTTCAATTCAGTTAATCATACGAATAACTTGAACATGTCAATAAGAACATTCAATTCTTTATCTGTCACCAGTTATCCAATTTTCCATGTAACCACAAATAACAGAATGGATTTACAAGGCAGGGGTTTAGGGGTGTGGCGGGAACAGGACTGAATATTGCGACCTACCTAGGGGTCATGAACTCCACGTTGAAGACCTCTGCCTTCACCCTATCCAGTCAACTGAATTCACTGTGCTACTTTAAGTTCTGCAGAGCTGGAGAAAAGTCTGGACACGTTGTCCTCTGTTTTACCAAGCAAAGTAACCACAGACTTCTAAAAGGGGCAAGCTGGGTTCAAGCCGTGTAGTGATGACTTCTGGTTTGTGACACCTACCTGCAGCAGGATTTACAAGAAGGTGAGATATATAGTTTAAATTTGAAGGATTTGCTTAGACAACAACAAGGTTGCTACACGGAGGTTGTTACCCAGTATTGTTTTAAAAAGAATAGTATTGGGAACCTTCTGACAGGTTTTTTATACCTAGTGCCAACAGCCTTGCTGCTCCACACCTATTTTTGTCCTGCATTGCCAGTTTTGCCATTTGTTCAAGCTCACAGCTGTGAAGGATATCACTGTCTCCACCTCTGATTCATAAATCGCAAGAAGCAGCTGAGAGACGGCTTGTCTTTACAGCTTTATGAAGAAAATCGTTTGTGAGAGCAGGTGATACCAATAACTGACCCATTCCAACAATGGATTGCTTACATCTTTGGCTGTCAAGGTAGTTATATTCGACTGAAGGCAATTCCTCTATGTAACAACAAAGGTTTGACTATGAACGGACAAAACCTGCAACCCTTTAATGAGCCAAAACACAGTGACTAGCACCTATAAAAGTTGCTCTTCTGTATATATCCTGGATACTCGAATCTTCCACACAAACAAGTGGGCTAAACGGCTGTTTCATCTTGTGTAAAAATGTGTAGTAGCAATAAAACTATACACAGTATAAGCAGAAAACTACCAAATGCTTGACTTTCTTGTATAACCCTGAAAATATAGACGTTTCACAATCATTGGGGGGAAAATCCATAGGGTCAAACAGAATGCAGTGAGAATCCATTGACAGTAACAAATAGTAATACACTGGTGGATTCTCAGATATTGAGGTTTTTATCAGGCAGCTGAGTTGGCTCATCACAGAGAGAGTGCATCTTTAAACGTTGTTTTCTGCGGGGGGCGGAGGTGGGTGCAACAAATAGAGGGAGAGAAAATAAGAACCTCAGGGGGAGTTTTTTTTTTTCCTTCTTGTTTTAGATTAGGAAAGATCCCTCTTCCAGCATAGATATTTCAGCAATACGTGCCCTACAGACAAAAAGCAATTGAGATACAATGTGGAAAAAAGAAATTCAACACATCAGGACAAAACACACATAAAACAAAACATTCAGAATGCACCATGCACTAGTATTTCCCCAAGGAAAGAGAATAATGGAATACTGAAAAAATGCAAAATGCAGCTGTATCAAACAAATCCTGTCACATCCCATTTTCTTATCAATTTAGACATTTTTTTCCAAACCTTCCTTGTTAGAAAAATTGGTAGCGTCTCTATTGTTCCCCCCCTAAAGCTTTCTTTTTCATAAAGCACCAGTAACTGAATCTAATATTATGGAAGTTTCTATGCTTTTCAGAACGATGCATAGCTTCGGCTGCAGAAAATAATATGATTAAACAGTTTTAAACCAGAAGCATCTCTTCCTCAGAATCCACCTGTAATATTGGAGAGCATGTGGCACTGTTTCCAATCTGAAGTGCTTTGGTATTTATGTGTGAAGCCACTCAAATAAAAAATGCTTACCATAATGTTCTTTGTTTTGCGGCCTGGTTTTGTTCTGGCGTTTAAGCTGAGCACAATGAGGAGTTTCCTGGCAGCTGGGGTATCCCGACCACAATAGGTTAACTGAAAATGGATTTGGCAGGCTCCACTTAGCCGATAGCAACCATTAAAAAAAAAGTAAAAAAAAAAAAAAAAAAAAAAGCAGTGATTGTTCCAGGCATCGATCGTGCGGATCACCTCTGGATTTACAGCTCTGGAAGCTGCCCAGTACAGCCCTACTGGTTGATGGAGCTGCTGCGGGTGGAAACACTTCACTCAAGGGCAGCATGATTGTGGCTTTCAAGGGAGGTTTTGAAAGTGCAATCCAAAACAACAGTTTTTTTGGGGGGGGAAAAAACATGAGTAAGTGGAGATGAAAAACAACATAATGCACCGAATGTTCCGCCTAGATATGGTTGGACATTTTAATGTTTTCTGACACGTTGCTGAAAGAATAAGTGTCTGCATTACTTGCTCGGAGGGACGCAGTCATTCACATTCATTTTTGGAGGGAAGAAAAACAACAGTTCTAGGACATACAGCATTGAAAGGTGGCAGATCCCATGTAATATTATTTCTCTCGGTGCCCAGGGTCATACTTTTCAAGGGGAATGTTTCCTTCTCTGCTCTTATTGATATTGAAAGCTGCTGAAAAGGCCATTGCGTGCCAACCTTGAGTCTCTGCTCAGAGAAAACACTCAGAACAGAATGAAACAGATAGAAATTGATTCATGTGCTATTACGACCGCTTGCCCTCTCACTGTGAGGGTTCAGCTGCTGTCACAAACTCAGCTGGTGACTGAACGTGAAAGAAGCTGAGACTCCAGAGTCAATGGTCATAGGAGTTATCAGTGAGGCTCAGTGGTTAAATAACTCAACGGATTCGCTTTGTAAGTTTCGTCATACATAAGTACAAGAGCTGGTTACATAAACAACAAGAAGCGTCATTGTATTCAGTCGGGGTATCATGAGCTAGAACAACACAAAGTAGTAAATAATTGGAAAATGGAAGAAAGTGTGATCGCGTGCGTGCGTGCGTGCTTGAGTGGAGGGTGGTCGGGTGGGGGGGGGGGGGGGGGGGGGGGGGGTGTTGGGCTTTTTCCAAGTGAAAATCCAAAATAACGTGGTTTGGTTTTCTTTCCCCCTTAGTCAGGGATCTGCATTACAATTTTCCTTCAGTTTGGCTAAATAAAAAAGCCAACTTATTATTCTGGTACTGTAGAAAATATGTTGTCAGTTTTTAAAAAATCATTTTTATTACATTTTTAAATGGTAAAGTAAAGAAACATCTTAAACTAAAACAACATTTATACATTTTCTTCTATGAAATTTTGATGTTGTACAAAAGCACATCATCTCCCACCGAATGACAAGAAAACAAATCTAAAAAAATAATTGCTGGTAATTTTAGACATTCTTTGATAGAAGTCCATTGTAATGATTCAGTTTTTTTTTAAAAGTCCTAAAAGTTGCATTTGTTATTATGTGTATTTAAAAACTGTTGCTTCTTTATCATTTTTAGTTAAAGTCATTGACAGCCATTAGGAAGGTCCAAAGAGCCACTTGAGGCTGTGGAGCCAAAGGTTGTAGACCCCAGGTCCTAGTCAATACTTTCCACAACCACCTAATGGTGTAAATACAACTGCACGTCTTTCATCTCTACCATCTTTACCCATTTAGAAGCTGAATTTTCTTTGCAGCTAGTATATCTTGGGTCGTTGTCACAGTCTCAACTTTAACTAGATTTCTTCCTGTATTCCAACTCAGACCAGCTTCTTCATCACTGCTGAAAACAACATCCACAAAGGATAATGCAGCCACCTTTACAAGAGATTTTTAAAAGAGCAATAAGTAAGATATTTACTGTAAAATCAACTTATATCATTCCCATATGTTGCCCAGGATGGAAGTAATGTTCCCTAAAAACAATCAGTCATCTCCATCAACAATAGTCATGTTTTTCTCCTTTCAAACCTAGAGGTACGGCTCCGTGTTTAGCCCGTGTTTACTTCCTGGTTCTTGAGCCAATCATATGAGAGTTCCCAGGTTTCCCCAAAACAGAGCGCAGCATTTGGTATTTTATTTTGGCAAAAGAGCAGCAGCCTGAAAACATGGAAACCAGTAAGAGAAGCGGACCAAAAACAGAACAGAATACAACGTCAAATACCTGTCCTGTGGAAGTAAAAATTCGGTGGAGTTTCTCAGCAACAGGACGATTAAGTAAATGGCAGCTCTCCGTGAAAGGCATCGTATTCTTTTGCTTTCCCACAATTGTGCTGATCTGTGACATAAAATCCCCGAACATCAATGCTTTTGGTTATAATGTGAGAAAATGTGAAATTCACCTCCCGAGGGGTATGGTTGCTATTGGAATACGATTCATACCATTTTTTCTGTCACTTGGTATTTTTAAATCTGTAAAATACACATTGGTGTCTCATTATGCTCAATCCATAAGTTTCAAGATAATGTATAGAATCCCTGAAAATGAGCAAGGGAGCAGATCCCCCACAGCAGAACAAGGAAATTGTCTTATTAAGGGGAAAAAAAGTGCTTCATGCATTTTTTTTCTTACTTTTTTTGTGGGTTCCTGTTTTGGGTCAGTTAGGATTATCAAAATATATCTGTTTGCTGAATAATCAGCAAAAGATAACTTTTTTTCCTAGCACTTTGCAAAATGTAATAGTTCAGAAGCACAAAGATTACAATGTGCTTTAGCAATTTGGAAAAGCCCAGATGTCTCATGGCTTTGCTAGCTTCTTATCCTTTGGTACAATTTCCAACAAGATCCAAGTTCATATGCTCAAACAATTATATGCTAGGTATGATGGCTGGGCATTTCCATGATAGAAACAGGTTGCTTCTAAGCACAAAAAAAAAAAAAAAAAAAAAAAAACCTTGTGACAATGCTAAAGTTAGTAATAGAGTGTCACTATTCTCAGTGAAACGAGTCCTGCACTGAAATGGGTTGAAAGGCCAATTAGAGAGGAAGATGTCAGCACCCCAAAAAGAACATAGAAAGCCACATTATACATTAATTTGCAAATGCACTCAAAGAGTAGGACTCTGAATATTGGAGAAACAATACATGGTCTGATGAAACTAATATTGAACTGTCTGGAAATAATACCCATCATCACATTTGCATGAAAATGGGAGAACCTTGCAAGTTGGGAAAAATGAGGCCAGGAAGTGACAGAGTTGTGTTTTGTGGAGGAGGGACCGGTGCAATTCACAGAGTAGATGGTGGCATGTGGAAAGATGTAACATCTCAGCACCGGGCACAAAATGCTCTTTCAAATCACTGACTCTAATAATACCACAACTAAGTACCACATCACCTTAAACTCTGGCACATAGATTGTTAGGCAAGTTACACAACTTAAAAAAAAAAGCTATAAAAAAGCTGAACAACTTTTTTATGAAAAACATAAAAATAATTCTCCGTCTTGTTATTCTGGCATTTAGCAAATAGGATTCATTTTTGTAAAAAAGTAGTTGACCTACACATAAAACATGTAGTCAGATTATCTGTCAGACTGAGAAGTGTGTCAGTAAATTCTGGTTTCAACCGCACTTTAGACCTAAGAATAAAAAAGGAAAAGGGGACTGTCTAGACTATTTACATTTAGACCAAGCCACCCATCCCTCATTTTAGCTCACTTTGATCACATCAATTAGCAAGAATCAAAATGACTTGTTTATGGTATTTAATTTGCTTAAAAATGTTTTTTTCCCAGATGTGTCCAACCGTAGGTTTGGCAAAGAAAAAAAGAGTTAGCCTTGAGCATTGAGTGCTACCTGTGTGCAGTACGTCTCTGTTGTTGCCATGGCATGAGCGTGGCATTGTGGCCCAAAATAGAAGATTAAAAATATAATATTCTTCTTCACCTGCAGTCATGTAACCTCCTGAGATCATTTCTGAGGTCAAAGAAAAGCTGCACTTGTTGATAAAATATTATCTGATAGTTTAGTTTAACATTTCTGATGTACTTTATCGCAATATTATGAGCACAGTTTCCTTTTATAAGGCTATGCCCCACATGTGCTGCAATACATCTCAATTTCTAATATCATTGACACAAACAAAAAGTGGAGAGTCTCAAATTTCCAGAAACATGATGGCAAATCTGACTAATACTTTCTCTTCACTCAGCTGAACTACCCTCTGTTAGAACTCATAAATCCACAAAGAAATTGCTAAAAAAAAGTCTAAGTTATCAGTTGTGAGGGAATTTATTTCACTTTCTTTATTACGTCGATAACTATTTTTAGAATGATCACCTAATGGACACCATCCTGTGGAGGTATTTCTCCAGGCTGACTGATTGGGACCACCCAGAGCACAACCAGAGCTTTGCTTGCTCCTTCCTGAGGCGCTAAGGCTTCAGGATCCCAGGTGCTGTAGAACCTAGGGGCCGACTCTGGGGAGAGGGATGTCTCGGGTTTTCTGGCCTGAACCTGATAGCTCTCTGACTCAATGAGGTCGGTCCCTTTTTTTTCCAAGTAGAGTGTTTGGATCTCAACTGACCCCTGACCTCTCGTGAGTCTCAGGATGTTATGTGAATATGAGTTTCCTCAGCTTTTCATTTCTAATGTGCTCAAATATCAACTCCAAAATTCATTTCTTTCTTGATATTTCACCTCTGATTGCCCATGACAAACACAGCTGACTCAGCGAGGCACGCTGAGACTGTGATCACTTAGCACTAAAGTCTAGTAGTGTCCCAATGGCAGTTTTTTCCAGACCAAGTACTAGTACTTCAGTTTAGATATTTGCTGATTCCAAGTACCGATACTGAGTACTTAATAAATTGGTACTTATAGATTACAAATAACTTAACAATATCATTGACCACTGTTACATGTCTGGCAGTCTTTGTTGATGTCCCCCCCTCATCCTCCTCTCTTGCTTCCACTCTGGTCCAGAATAGTTGGAGAAGTTGAAGGAACCAACCAGGACTCAGGACTGTCCTATAAAGGAAGCTTATTTGTGAGGCTGGACCGGTTCTCTGTCTTCCTGGCTGATGGGTGTTTGGTACACCTGTGTTGCTGCTGTGGAACATTTAGTTTTGTTTAAAGGTTTATGGTGGGAGTAAGAGGGCTAGGTGAGTTTGGGGTACCCAGAACATTTTCCACACGTAGGTTGATTTCTGTTAAAAACACTAGGTAAGTAGGCTCGTACCACCCATGCAATGTACTGAAGAGTCTTTTTGTTAGATAAGGATGTCAGGTTTTTCCTTTCTTTGTTTAGAATTAGAGTAGATACTAGATAGGCCTTGTCTTGTTTTGCTTCTTTCTTTGATTTGGCACAACCTAACGGTCCCTTTCTTCTCTTACGTGCTGGACAACTTTTTGAGTTTCTTTTAAAAAAATAAATAAACTCTTTTTGTTTCACTTTAAGGAGACTCTGACAATTTATTGTGGGTGTTATGTTACTGGATGCCCTCCATATTCTTTCTTGAAAGGGGAGTTTGTGACACCACTGAAAATGATTGATCATCAAGGGCGATGAATTTGGTTAGAGCTTCAGTTATCTTCCCTCAGTTCTTCTTTTGGAGGGTCAGCAAACAACCTCTTGGTGTATTAGCACCACCACCTGGTATGGAGTGGCGTCTAGCCTTTGAGTTGCAGCGTAGCCCAGCCCAGGAGGAAAATCAAGCACAACATTGGTATCGGGTTGCTTTTACAAGTACTTGACGCTGATATCGGGACACCACTACTAAAGTCATTGCTTTTTATCATCATTAATGTTCTCCGGGCCGCATTTGCATTTTAACATTTTTCAGAGACATCTAATTTTGAGAAGGTAGCTTACCACATTACAAAATGATAGGCTTTTGTTGTTAGCTCAGTATCTGTGGCCAAGGACTTGCTTCAAAGAAATTATGAATAAAAAAAATTGTAATACTGAACCTAAATCTGCAGTACAAACTACAACGGCGCCAGCTGATGGTTTTACAAACTTAAACATCCTGTGGCAATGTGAAAAGAGTTTGCAGAGATAAACCTTGAGCAAATGATCACCTGAAGCTGAGGCGGCCTTTATCTTTATCACCTACTTTATGTTCTGCAGCAACAGTGGAGACCTACAACCTCATCCTTTTCCTCTTCATGTTCTTGTCAGCTCCAGCAGGAAGGTTCTGCCAGGGTCTGTTTGTTCCAACCGCTACTTGTAACTACAGTTCATCTGAATGTTGAAAAATATCTTTGTATTTATCTGTAGAGCTGGCAGGGATGGTGCATCCTCTGCCCTCTTTTTTTTTTACAAAAGTGTTTTGTTGTGCTAGTGGGCTTTATTTGACAGTTTTGGTGGCCAGGAAACAGCAGAGAGAGAAATGATGCATCCTATATAATTACATAAAAGGGGTTTAATTTCAAAATAGTCCTTCACCTGGTTCTGAAATCATTTTACAAATAGTTATCCCTCCATCCATCCCAGATTATCTCTGAAAGCTGGTGCCTGTCTCTAGGAGACACTGGGGGTGGGGTACACAGTGGACAGTTCACCAATCCACTAGAGACAAAGAATTCAGATACAGATGCCACCATATTGATGATGAAGCTGTCAGCCCTTTCAGGTCATAGTTTCACTGTAAACATGCAACCACAAACCCCATCGCTTTGTGGGGTCTCCAGCAGAGATCTCCAGTGGAGACTGTGGACGATTGAGAGTTACCTGGGAACAATAGTGGACAACTCTCCCAACTTTCCATTCAATAAACTTTATTATCATCCAGTATTCCACAGATACAGTCAGAGAAAGTCAGAAGTTACTGAGAGTTAAGTAGTCTGACTGCTTGGGGATGAAACTGGTGCAGAACCTGGTGGCTCTGCACCGGATGCTGCGGAACCTCCTGCCGGAGGCCAGCCGACAGGCTTTAACCGCACCACTGCAGCAATATGCAAGAAGGGCCTTGCAAAAGCTTTATTTTTTAAGAAGATTGAATCTGTTTGGCACTGATAAAACACATACCTTTTATTGTATTAGTTTTGACGGTCAGTTTTATTGCTTGGTATGCAAAGTTGGCCTTGAAAAATAACCACTGTCTGTTCTGCTTGTTAAACATGCCAGCAAAATGATTGGAATTCAACAGCACCCCCTGTCTGATATTATGGTCTGTTACTAACTTGAAGGTGTAATTGGTACAAATACTATTTTCTCCCAAGTTCAGATAAAGCGCTTTAACTTTGACCAAGCTTGGCACATTTTAGAATGTCTGACAGTTTTATTGTTGTTGTTTTTTTATCCTTGTAGATATGTTTGAATATTATTAAGTGTGGAAATTGTGTTGACATGTATGGATTATGCTTGGACTGTCTTTGACTACTAACCTGGCCAGCCAGATTGAACATGTGCAGCTCTTTCCATTCTGCACATGATCAGTCTGGGACTGCTCCCACGAATCCGATCAGGGAAAGGAGGGACATTCAGTAGAACTTTCTGAGCTGATTGGGCGGAACAACACTGAGTGCCCACAGCTACGCGTGTGTCCTCGTCTGCCGTGTTTATTTTGGTTCAGCTGTGGCCTCAGCAGCTTTTGCTTTGTCAGGTTTCTCCTTAAACCATAATACTGCAATGCGATTGGCCCGGCTTGTTTTGGTTCGGCCTCAATTGAGGCGAGAGCGGGACAAGATGGATTCATGTGTGTTTGTGAATGCACAATTACTGGGATAATTCAGCTTGCAGGCAAGGTTATTTGACTGTTGCTGTGCACATAATTTCCCCCTGTGGGTCAATAAAGAAGTGAGCTAAACTAAACTGAACTGAACAAGTCGATTTGTGAACCCAAGGGCTGTGTACCACTTGTAGCATTCACTGGAACAAAGCCAAAGGCTCATCCAGGCTTGTCCAGTCCACAGATCTCTATTTATTCACTGGATTGTGCATTGGCCGTATATAATACATGTCATTGTGAAGCCACCAGCTGCCATATTGGTACTCCCTATTTTCCCCCAGTAACTAGGCAATACATGCTATACAGCATCAAACAACAATGATTAGACACGGTCTCTGGACTATGCTCAAGCACTGAGCTGTAAAACCAGAGATGGGGCTGCGGAGAGCTGAGGTGTGTTGCTATGGGCGTGTTTACCTGCTGGCTGTAACCTTTGTGAAACAATCAGAAAATAACTTTTTATTCCTCTGATTAATAACATCTTTATGGAGCGCTCTGTTATTGTTACTCTATGCTGCTCTACCAAAGTGTGGCTCGCTCGCTCTCTTGTCATCGGACACAAATCAAATCAAGCTTCTTCATGTTTGTATTTTGCGGAGTAAATTGTGAGTCAGACTCAGAAGAAGAAGCTGATACATGAAATAAATAAAGTGAGAACACGCAGGTAGATCATCAGAGTTTAGTCGGAGAATCCACCTGCCTCTGCTTCAGAGACGTTTCAGGTTGTGGAAAATTGACCTCTCTTTCTCTGGCTTCTGCTGTGGATGTTGTGTGTAACTTTATTGCAATTTAATTCAAACTATGTTCTAATTTTATTTAAATAACCTTTGTCATAACGTTTGAGCTGTAACTGTAATATATACACACACACACATATATATATATATATATATATATATATATATATATATATATATATATATATATATATATATATATATATATATAAAATTTAAAAAAGATTTTGAAAGATTGGGGGTGAGTCTCCCCGGTTGGGACACGGAAGGGCTGCGTGGCTGAAAAAGTTTGGGAACCCCTGCTTTAAAACATGTCCAGTTAACGTTCACCGCCCTCAACATTTTAACTGCATTTGATTCTGCAGTCTTTGCCTCAGATGAGACAGACTCTGGTAAATGATGTGTTTTTCTGCTTTCTCTGGGCACCACAAACCTAACCTCACACTATTTCAGCTATACTAGAGTACCCCTTACGCCTGTAAAGGGACTGCTATCTGACTTTTTGACTCGGAAATGAGTCTCGTTAGACGCTAAGGATTATTTGCACACTTTAAGCTGTGTAATCAACTGATATTATAGAAAAAAAAGGTTCTGAAACATGTCTTCTTGTATGTGCATGTGATGTGTAATCTGTGTTCATTGTGTGTCCGTTAAAAATGGTATTATGGTAACACATAATGACAAAAAAGATTCTTGATTCTTGAGGCAGAATCAGGACCGTAACAATAGCGGGTTGACGTCAACCTCCCATTCTAAGTCAGACCATGTACAGAAAACCTCCCAAAATATGGCAACCTTTTTGCCATCTGCATGTGTTTTTTAAAACTGATGGTGCAACAAAGGGGAAAGCCCACCTCTGTCATGTTCTCTCCAAGAAAGGCAGTGGCAGCACAGCATCAAAGGACCTGCCGGGCTAGCCCGGTCTGTGATAGCAACAAGGTGAGATATTTAATATAAATTAAAACTATGTAGTCAGCCAACAACAGGATCGCTGCACTGAGTGTCCTGGATGTTTTAACAGCACCAGATATGATTTCTATGTTGTTGCCAAAGCATTTTTCTGTATTTGTTTTGTTTTTCACAACAAAGGGTTAAACTTTGCTCCTTATCTTCAGCACAAATAGTCTGTCAGTGCTGCTTCTTCTGTGTTATGAACATCTTCTGCATGACAGTGCTGCTGTTTTCTGGTTGGGAGTCACAACTCATCCTCAACCACTGATGTCTTCCTTTTATGAGAACAAGCTGAACTCTGTCTCTGGTGATATCAAGGGGATCTTGCGTTGTCAGGGCACGGCCTGTCCTACAGCTCAAATGTTTAAAGACATTTAGATATAAACATAAATTGTTTACATCTACTAGGTCATATACATATTTCATAGCAGTCACCATTTTTCTCCTAATTTTAATTATTTGGGGTTTTTTTGCTCTAAGATAGATGAAAATTTTTAGATATTAAAAGCATTACCATACTATAACATTGTTTAGATGGGTTCTATTAGTCTGAGACCCCATTTATACTTAGTTTTCCAAAATCTATAAATAGATAAATATCTGTTTAAATGATGGTTACATATAGATGTCCATTAACTAATGTCTGAATTAAATCTTCACATTACCTCAGCATTGAGCTAACGGTTTTTGCTCAGAGGAAAAAGACGCATTGTGATTGCCGAGGCTCACAGGGGTCATTTAATGTAAAATGAAAAAAAAAACTCTTTCACAGAGGGGCTGGACTACCACCACCATCTCTGCCACCCATCAGTTATATATTCTGCCCTAACCATCATCCTCAGGATGTTTCTCCTCCATTTATACCATGATCCCAATAAATCCCTGTTCATAAGATGATTTATGATGTATCTATTACAGCTGTTTAAATAGTTAAATAATGTAAGACAGTGTAATTTAGGTTTGATATCCGTTTATCATTCACAAACTTATGCTGAAGTTGAATAGATGAATCATCCCAACCAGATGCTTTATAAAAGCAAATCCTTGACATTCCACTCTGTTAACAGCCTTTTTATGATAATATGTTACTTGTGCAATAATTGGAACGCTGTGCAACATGAATAAATCATCCAAATCAGTCTTTGCCCTTGGTCTCCGTGTAAATATATCAAAAAACTTTACTGATCACTCCGCTTGCATTGGTCAGAAACATATTTGTGTGTGTGTGTGTGTGTGTGTGTGTGTGTGTGTGTGTGTGTGTGTGTGTGTGTGTGTGTGTGTGTGTGTGTGTGTGTGTGTGTGTGTGTGTGTGTGTGTGTGTGTGTTCAAATGACAGAGGGTGTGAAGCATAAAATAAAAAGGATGTGGGTGTTCTACTTTTGTGTTTTGATGGGTCATTAATTAATACTAACTACATCCGGCACACGGGGAGTTGGATATAAAGCTGTTAGTCTGTAGTCGGTTCAAGTACAGAAGATAAAGTTGGCATCTATAGCTTTAGAAAAAAGCCAGAATATCTGAATGCATCTTAGCTGTCATCTATGGAGTTGTATCCAGATTTTTCCAGGTGACAGAAAAAGATCTGTTGCAGGAGAGAAACTGACAAGTGAGACAGGGAAACAGCAGCATATTCTGAATAAAATCTTATTTTACAGGGACTGTAGTCTTGAAAATGAACATCGCTCAAACTCTTTAGAAATGTGTAACCTTAATGGATGTTAAATTATTTTACCAGCACAACCTGACATGGAGGAAGGTGGTGACGGAGCTCTGATCAGGATTACACAAATAATCAGCAATGAAACATTAACTTTTGTTGCTTTCACAGCATTTACGGTCTATGACATACCAAAAGTCAATCAAAACAGCAAGGGAACAATGACTTTTTATTCAATAAAGACAACATAACTAATCACAATTTTCAGCAAAGTAAATGTAATTATTAAAGTAAAACCTTCCCTCCTGGAGTCTTGAGTGATTTATTAGAACGAGGGTCCTGTAAATTAATCTGACATGCTGCACGAGGGCCGCTGTTTGCCAAATATTATTGATGGAAAGTTTGAAGTTTCCAGGCATTCTCAGCAGTAACTGATAATAAACTGGATTGACTAAAATACAACGCAGGAAATTGTCAGCTAAATGAAATGCGGAACACCCTCCCACATCTACCTTCCCACCGGGGTCATTTTCTGGGTTTGAATTTTTCATCTGGAACTTTGGTTCCTGCGGTCCAAACTGGGAGAGGGACCACCAATCATCCAGCATCGACATGATGATTTTTCAAGCTAGTTTCAAGTTTTCTCAAACCCAGTCTAAAACCTGAAAAATAATCCTTAATGTAACTCAAGATTTCAACAAAAGTAGAACATAAAATTCCAAAACTCCAGTAACCAGCAGGAAACCTTTCAAGCACACAGTCGAGATAAGCTGAGGAATAAACCTGCAGCTTAATGTATTCCGTTACTTCTACAGTTTCTCTTAGATCTTCATACAGATAAGTAGCCTAAATAACAGCACAGATAATGTCTTTCATTTATATGAGTGAATTAAACAGAGTCAGTATTTTGTTAAATAACAACCTCCCAGTGCTTTAAAAGTAGCCACAGTTCCAAATGTTATCTTTATAGAGCTAATTTCTGCCAAAATCTCAACCTCATCTTGTTTTCTGATGATGAAAGCATTTCAGTATGTAGATGAGGGTAGCTGTGTTGGGAATTTGGCCATAATGCAGTTTATGTTAGCGAAGGGAACAGGGGATACTTAAATGGCTGTAAATAGGATGGCAAACCCAAGTTGCAATTTTTAGGCAATAGAATGATGTTGGAGCTGCAGTGAACATGAACCAATTCATTTTGACCTGGCTAAATTGAAACTGAATTTAAAACAAGTTCTTGCTAAAGGGGAACTGGCCCAGCACTGGCTAGATCCCTTGGGAGCCATATTTATGCGAGTCCACCTTTAAGGGCCTGTCACTAGCCGCTTTGGGGTGTTAGGTGTGAAGTGTCAATGGGTTTATTCAACCCCCCCTACCTGTAAAAAATAAAATAGATGTACTGTATGTTCTTGGTCAAAATGTTAATACGGAGAAAGAGATTTTATGTAGTCATGCAGCTTCAAAATGCATAACGGAAAAAAACAGCAGAAATGGAGAACAATGAGAAGGCAATTTCTTGAAAATTGCAACAGACTTTATATCAGCCGTGCAAAGTCTTCCAAGCCTTCTGTCAGGTGAACCCTGACTGATGGCTTAAAATCTATTGAGGCGTGTGGATTAAAAAAAAGTTTGTTTGCAGTTTGTTTGTTTGTTTGAGTCACAAAATACATATTTCCATAACAAATACACAAAAGCAATCAAACCTAACTCTAAAATGTGCCGCACTTCACAAGATGCTTTTAAGAGTAAAGAAAAGAAAATATTAAGAAAAAAGAACGTTAAAAAGAAAATAAAAGTCATGTTTAACCTTCATCCAAAATAAATATTCAGTCAGTCATATAACTGGCTAAGATATATTCTAACATTTTCTTTTTAAATAGAAGTAATGAATTACACATTATCATATCTATGATAACTTCATTCCATAACTGAGCTCCAAGAACAGACAGTTTATTGTGCAAGAACAGAGCTTCTTGCACAATAAACTTACAATCATCTCTTAGGTTGTATTTTGTTTGTTGCAGTACAAAATATTTCTGAACAAACTCTGGCAATGTCTTTAATTTAGCTTTAAATGTTATTTACATTAGTTTATAATAAAGTTTAGAACTTTAGATTTGAAAAATAATGGATTTGTGTGATTCAAGTACCCTGCCTTATTTATCAGGCATATGGCTCGTTTTTGTAGTAAAACTATAAAATTAGACATTGTTTTAAAGGTGGTCCCCCACAGCTCTTCTCAATGCCATATAAGGAAGTATCAGGGTACAATAAATTGTAAACAAAGCATTGTAAGTAAGCAAAATACAGACTATTTTTTATATTTGTACCTTTATGCAATGTATATGCTGTTAGCTTGCTATCAACTATGACCTCTAAAAACTTTGTGTCAAAAACTCTCAATTTCAATACCATTAATTTTAGATTTTGTATCTCGAAACACCTAATTTTTAGTTCCAAAAACCATAAATTAGGTTTTTGCTATATTGAGGGACAATTTATGAACATCACACCACGTTTTGAGTAACTTTAGTTCATTTTCTATTACAGTCAAGAGCGTATTTAGGTTTCTACCAGAAAAAACTACAGTTGTATCATCTGCAAACATAATAAACTTACACTGATTGGAATGTTACAAATGTCATTAATAACAATAATACAGAGTTTTGTACCAGTCACAGAGCCTTGTGGTATTCCTTGTTATTGTCTTAAATCCAAATACTGTGTTTTCCAGTGGGACACACTGTTGTCAATTTTTCAGGTAACTTTTTATCCAAGAAAATGTTGTTCCCCTTATCCTATACTTGTTTACTTTTTCCAATAATTGTTTATGATCAATAGTATCAAATGTTTTTATTTTTTTAAATCAATGTATATACCTATTGGAAACTTTTATTTATCCATGGCAGAGGTAACCTCCTCAGTCATGTCCATTACTGCATTAGTTGTTCTTCAATTTTTCCCTAAAACCATATTGTTGCTCACATAGTAGTTTGTTTTTTTCCCCCCAAAAAAAAAAATATATATAAACTGTTTAACAAAGTTTTTCCAAATTTTTTGAAAATTGTGGTAGAAGGCAAATAGGCCTATAGTTTTCCATATTTTGTTTATCACAAGTTATAACTTTTACTGTTTTCGTGTGATTTGGCAAGATTCCATATTGGAAAGACTTATTATATATGTGAGCCAGAGGTTTAGCAATAAGATCAACAACTTTTTTTATAATTTTATGTCTATAATATTAACATCGGTTAATCTTTTGTTTGGAAATTCTCTAACTATCTAAATAACATCTGTTTCAAAAATCCCGCCTAGAAACACGGATTTTATATTTATGTTTACATTGTTATCAAAGTTATTTTTATGTTTTTCCTTTTGAGTAATTTTGCTTGCAAGTCTTGGTCCGATGTCTACAAAATAGCTATTAAATTCTTCAGCTATTGACTCTAGTTTATAAAATTTTGTATTATTATTTATAAAATAACTTGGGATATCCGTTTTAACAAATCTATTTGTTAAAAATGTATTTATTACCTTCCAAGTCTCTTTTTTGCATTTTTTAATGTCCTCAAAAACATGATTATAATAGTTTTTCTTTTGTCTCCTTAAGATGGAGCTCTCCTCTTTTGGACCATCCTGTATGTTTAGAGCTGGATGGTAAGGGCGTTAACAAAAACTGACATAAGTTCCAGACTGTAGAAACCCTTCCTGAAGCCACATTGTTAACAAAGTGAACCCCTTCTATTCAGAAACAGCCACAGAGATGGCAGAATGTCCACAGTTCAGGTCCAGTTATGTGTTCTGCGTTGATACACTATGATGCATCCGATATGACCTGCTTGTTTTTTATTTAAGCCAGTCGATATGCATGAAGTGATATACCACAGCATGCCCTGATGCGTCTTCACCTTAAGTCCAAGCTAAAAGTGCTTTGTGAAAGGGGACATGGTCTGATGGCACTAAAAAGAGTGTAAGGACTGGACTGACAGTGTTGCCTGAGTTGCATTAATGTTACACTAAAGTACAGAGGGTTAGTAAGGCAAGAAAGCCCTTGCAAGGTATTTACACAAAGAAAGAGGGTCTTTCTGGGACTTGAGTCTCTCTCAGTTTCTAAAACTTACCAACCAATGCTAAACCAGGAAGAAACAAGAGGAATATCGACGAGTGATTGGAAACATAATGCACACTGTATTTCTGAAAAGCCTGTTTGTTACTTCGTTTCTCACTTCAACAGTCAGGAGCACCAAACTAAGTGTTTAAACAGGTCAACCCTTCTAAAGGATGCGTAACAATGCCATCATGTGCACCCGATGTGATATGCGTGTCTGCAATTTTATTCATTGTTAAGTGGGATTGAATGTTCTAATCTATTCTTCACCAGAAACAGCATCTTTTCATTAAAATGTTTGCAGAAACATGTACAGCTTTTGAGTTTTATTATTTCCCACAGAACTGTAGATGCCAAGAGACACAGGCAGTGAAGAGCACAACGAGACAGACTCCCATTTTCCGACAGAATGACTCTGAGACTGGTCAGCCACACCTTCATGGTGAATTACTTTGCAACCAGAAGGTTCCCTTTCAACCGTTTGCTTTCCTGATCGTCGGGTTGAAAGACTAAAAAGACTGCCTCGGAGGCCTTTCAACACCTGTTTTTTTTTTTTTCAGCTGCTCTAATCTTATTTTAATTTCCTCTCACTTGTGAAGTTCTCTCTGCGAAAGAAATGGACCCCTGCATGATTTTTGTCAGTTTAATTGTCCCAGGTTTGCCTCATCGCTTCATGTCTTGTACGCCATTATCTGCAAACTAGCACTGTAAACAGAAAGCAGAATCAAAGCTCCCGGTTACCCTTCGCATAAGCTGCACGGGGCTGTTCTAAGGCTTTATCAGGCTGCCTTTGACTTCCAGCTCTTCGGGGAGTTTGGATAGAAAACGTCTCAGGTCGGGTGTTTTAGCGCCTCGTGCGAAGAAAAGCGCGTCATCTGTAAAAGTCACACACCTGCAAACAAGAAGAAAAGTGCAAGCTGATACATGAACTCCCATATCCATTACACACGCAGTCAATGAAGAAGTGCGATTTTCATGCACACGCGCTCAGATAAGGGGCTGAGGAAGACAAGAAATTTACTGCAACACACACACACACACACACTCACACACACAAAGAAAGGGGGCACCATCAGAGGTTTGATTGCCTCTCCATGTCAAATCACCGCATTTCTTATTAACAGCCTTTTTCTTCTCGCCCCCCTTGTTTTCTCCGTCCTCTTTTTCACCCTCCTTTCTTCCTCTTCCCATCCCTCGCTTCTCTCCTTTCCATTCCTCTTCCCTCCCTCCCACTCCTCTGTCAGAGAGCAGATCTGCCTGAATAATTTCTTCCCCCTGGACCAGCTCTGCTCTTTAATTCATGAGCCAGAGCGCAAGAGTGTGTGTGTTTGTGTGTTAGAGAATGTGTGTGCTTTTGTATTTGTGTGTCAGCAAGTGAGAGAACAGGAAAAAAAAAGATACTGGTGGTGACAGAAAGTGTGACACTGTCTGTGTGTGTAAGCAAGTTTTTTTTAATTAGAAAACCTACAAAATATAATAGTGCCGTTATAAGTTCAGAATCTGTGTGTGTGTGTGTGTGTGTGTGTGTGTGTGTGTGTGTGTGTGTGTGTGTGTGTGTGTGTGTGTGTGTGTGTGTGTGTGTTTACATACGTGTGTGTGTGTGTGCTCTTTCTTCAGCCACAGAAAGCCTATTTTTAACTCCTGGATGAAAACGGGCTCAGAGTCATTTAGAACCGACTCCTCTGAATGAATCACTCGCTTTCATTCATTCTGCTTCTGCTTGGCTGAATCATTTACTTCTCTGCCACTCTCAGTGCTAATCTTTTTGAAATTTTCCAAAATTAATTATTTGCTTTGTTTCAGTCGCTCCAAATTGAGCCATTTAGCTGATTGCGGATCTTAACAGAAACGCTCAGATCATTAACGCAAGAGTTCATTTCAACTCTAATCAAAGTAGTTTGAGTGGAGCCGCTCGCCATTCACACAGAACGTGACTGGACTCCAGATAAGGATCACTGCCTTTATTATTCAACAGTTTTTGCATCTAATCGTACGTCGCAGTGAAGAAGTATTTGCCCCCTCACAGATTTTTTTTTTTGTCATTTTAGATGTTTAACATCAAGGAATAATTTTATTATCAGACAACGATAACTGAGTAAATCCAAAAAGTAGTTTTAAAATGAGGATTTCATTTAAGAGAAAAAAGACCTCCAGTTGAATTCTTCACCTGCTTCCAACTTCAACGTAAGGATTTCCGCAGGGTTCAGCTCTGTGTTTCCATCAACACGCATGCTTCCCAAATAAACTTAGCACTTTAAAGTTAGGATCACCGGAAGTTTCCCCATGACTTTACCTTGCTCTCCCACTCTTCAGGAAGATCGTGTGAAAAAAAAAATCTCCCAAATCCATTCCGGTCTTATTTCTTTCTATTGACACCTTCCTTTTCTTCTCATAAACATGAACGCGGTTTGCTTCTTGTGACTCTTTGCCATGTTCAAAGTCTACGGTGAGAGCAGCAGAGCTAAAATGAACGGCTAACACTGAAGCTAACTGCTAAGCTAGCCGTATACAGAAACACTAGAAGTGCGTGCAGCTGACATACAGTAAAACAAATAATTATTTTATGACAACATTAACACCACAGTTCCTTCAGTTCATAGCTTTGCAAAATTAATCTGGAGTTCAGGGATTCCAATTGAAGCATGCCCTCCTCCGTAGCCCTACACCAATCCCAGGTCTGCCTGCTTCCTGGTGTCTTCTTAACTCTGTTGTGTTTCTGACTGTATGTACTGTTGCGTCACACTTGGTGTTGAACATTACTGTGTTTGCTCCAGTCATCATGAACCAGACATTTTTTCTATTAGTTCCAACAGTGTCCCGCTGCAGACTGTGGGAGAGAGAACTAAGTCTCATTGAGCAGTTGCCCAAGGTGTTATCCACCTCTTGCCAAACGGCTTGAGGCAGACGCCAGCGCCATGCTAAGAACTTGTTTCTCCTGCATCAACAGCGCGCCCCTTGCAGGAAAAGGGAATGGCTTGGCGGGTATAGACGATGGATGGATTATTGTCTCATTTTTATTAATTGATAAAAAATTCAACTCTTTTGGTTATAGCTCACATCATTCTACGTCAGACTTTATTTAGTTTTTAGAAACATTTTCGCCATAGTTTTGTAAATGAAATCCTCATTGGCTCCATGTGTTCTCCACGTGTGGGCTCACATTGGGCTTCACCCGAGTCCTAAACCCTTAGAGATGACTTGGTAGTCCCTGAATAGACTGATAGTGTTCAATGATTTTGTTTCTCATCTCTTCTTAAATTTCTTTAGATTGGCCAATGGTGTGTTGCTCTTTTAGCCTACTTCCTGTTGTCAGATAACTTCTATTTAAGTAAATTCTTGATTTTAAAAGTCAGCTGTGAGCATTTTGGGTGTCTCTTGTTAAACTGAACTACACAGAAATCATGATCTCGGTTAATTTACGATTTAACAAGATGGCAGTTACTTTTTCACAAAGGGTTTGGATAGCTTTTACCTTAATAACTCAAATTATCATTCAAAAACAGATTTTTGAATTTACAATATTAACCAGTGTTATTTTATGATTCAAATGTGACAAACAACCAAAAACAGAAGAAATCTGTAAGGGGGTAAACACTTTTTCACAGCGCTGTTTCTGTTGCTTTTAATGAAAAATCGACATTTACACTCTGAGAGGTGGCAAAAATATTGTCTTCGTGGCACTGAGAAAAAACTCGGTTGGATATCGGAAAGAGATTTACAGGTTTAATTTTTAGACGGAATTTGTCTTTAGTGTCTAAAATTAATCTGTTAATATTTCACGGACAGAGTTTATTAAAGCCTCTCAGTTTCAAACAATTTCCTTCAATCTCAAAATGCTACTCCACAAGTCTGACAGCAATGAGTTTCACTGCTGCAATTACCATCTGGTTTTCATAAAAACACATTAAAATACACATAAATATTTCTGTTGGCAAGTTCGCCGTGTTTTATCTCGGAATGAAAGCATGCATTTTTGATTAAAAAGAGAGACTCTAATTATCTCTAGCTGATTTTTAACCTGTGAACAGAGTCCTTATAATAGGATTCTCATAAGATTCTAATCAAACACATGAACTTTCCCAAGAAACAGCAAAAGAATTATGTTTTTGTTTTGTTTCTAATGAAGAGATACTGAAATCAACCCCAACACATCAAGCAAGCAAAAATAAACATCTGAATGAAATCTTTTTGTAACTTAAATCAGAAGAAAATTATGTTACGTAAAGGGATGAGAGCCAGAGTCTGGAAAAAAAAAAGAAGAGATCTGGTGTCAGGCAGGAGCTTTCATTTTAATATTCATTGCTGAGTGAATAATAAATCACAGGACCAATATGTAGAGCATCAAAATGTACCTCTGCAGTAAGGAGCAGGATAAATAATCAGCGGTTATCGGTACCCGCTTGGACACAAAAAAGAAATACCTCTAAAAATACTTTTAGAAGTATTCACACCCACTGAACTATTGGTGGAGGGAATAGTGTGCATTGTTTTCACCACTTTCTGTGGTGTGTATTTACGTTGATGCTTTTAAGAACTGCTGATCTTGCTGCATTTACAGCTGCAAGTTATTTTGGGTATGTCTCCACCAGCTTTGCACGTCCATAAACTGAATATTTTGGACCATTCCTCTCAAGGTATAGCCTCGTGAGACCATCCTGATCTCGCGAGCTTTCAAGGTTTCACTCGCAGATCAGTCTGGCTACTCTCCGTTAAAGAAAATTTGGAGCTGTTCACCAAACAAACGTCCAATCAGCGTTGGCTTTGAGGCGGGTTGAAGTGTGACGCAACGAGAAGCGCGTCAGTTCAGTCTAAAGAACATGGCGGCTTCAGCCGATGAAACTAGCGTTAGCGTGGCTATCGAGCAAGTTTTATCGGAATTACAGAGTATTTCTTTGCTGAGCTAACGAGCCTTTACCTGCAGCAGCAAGAGCAGCTTGGCTTGTGATTGGTTTATTTGGCCCGTCTATCACCAACATAGACCAATCAGCTAACCAGTATTTTCGCCCCTTCCCAAAATTACTTCAACGGAAGGTTTCCAGATGGATATGCGGAGCAAATCTATCTGGCGGAGTCAGGTAACTCAAGGTTGTCCTCAGTGGATGAGGAGCCTCTATGAACTAATTCGTTTTCTCATTTGGATTTAGATATAATGACTGGGACACGTAGACAGCACTATAAAACATATATATCTATAGTTTATAAGCAAATCAACAAGTCGATTTGAGGGTTAGTTGTTCTTTAATCTCTGAACCTGTGTGTTGTGTTTGTTGGTCTTCACGATGCTGCTTGTTCACTAATGTTCTCCAACAAAACTCTGAGGCCTTCACACAACAGCTGGATTTATATTGAGCTGAAACTACACAAATGTGGATGCTATTTAGGATATGATCAACTTCTTCAATTAACCATATGTCCATTCAGAGTAAAAGAGGCAGAATACAAATGTAAGCTGAACTTTTCAGATTTTGACATGTCCCTCCACATCATAATTATTTGTGTTGGTACAAAGTCCCAATAAGACACATTGAGATTTGTGGTTGTAGATTGTTGTAGATTGTCAAACAATATTTTGTTGGTATACGTGAAAAAAATTGCCCTAATTGAATGGTCCTAATGTTCCCACATCTTTATACAATCTATACGATTTTCCTTTTTTTAGGGTCTTTCCTTCCAGCTGCTGTTAAGGTGCATTCACACTGAACGTGAATAAAACGAATAGAGTGAGTGATTTAAATGTTATCCTTATGCAAAGGCAGGTTCAGGTGTGAATTAATGGTCTGTGATGCGAACGAGGTGTTTTGAGCGATGTGAACGGTGCAAAATTGCCGAATAAAGTAAAGCATAACTGAAAGCAAAATTTCGCTTAACATCAAAAATCTAGACTTTTATGTCAATTCGCATTGTGTTAAGGATGCTCCTCGTCTATTAACTTAAGCACAAAAATGTTTTTTTTTTTTTTGTGTTACATATTTAGACATTATAATTAGGCTGTATTTCTATTGAACGGTGATGTCTGTAGTTCCTTGATCAGTCCCCAGACACGGAGCAGCTCTTCATACTGGGTCCTAAAAGGGGTTCGTCTCTTGAGGAACTGGTGGACCCAGAGGCGCCGACACCCCTGTTTGGCTTTTCACATTAGATACAGCACCGTGATTCGGTGCTGTATCCTCCTATCTGATTGGGTAAAATGGCTGCATTGTCAGCACGGATTGTTTGCGAAAGAGAGACAAGATGTCAAGTGACCAATGGCAGGCGATCAGACGCGTTCGGTGTGAACCAACCGTTCTAATCTCTGCTGCTCAAACACGCTCAAGTGTTTACAAACATGCTAATGGTTGCACAGGTTCTGATCTGATCAAAAATAATTTACACCCTCAGATGCTAATGTCCATTTGCACACACTTTGTCACTTTATGGTGTTTGCTACTACAGTCATGCATACTGCTTAGTTTTTTTTCCACATTGCTCTGTAATTTGGCTGCTGTTTTCCTTTATAATTAACTTAAATATTCTATTTGCGTTTTATGTAATGTATGTAGTTTCACCATAATATTCCATACTATCAATTCATAATTGCACTTTCCCCCTTTCTGATTAGTTCATTCTCTTTTGCTATAAAACCTAAATTAAAATTAGCTTCTTTTCATAGTCCTTCATCTAGTGTGTCACTCTATGTGTTTTTTGCCACTGTCACACCCGTAGATGTTTTCCTCTCAGTCTTTTGCTTACTTTTAAAAGACGTTTAATGGAAACAGAGTGAGACATATGTGGAGAAATCTCCACTGTTGTGGTTTCTAGCTCAGAGAGTGATAGTCTCTCATCATTGTTTTTAATCTTCTAGGACATCCAGTCCAGAGCGATACAACGCAGAGGTTGGATATTTTTCCAAACTCTGTGGTGTTTCTATGTGGACTGAATATCCAAGAGTTACAAGGGATGGTTGGCACACATGCCCACTCAGTTTCTGGGGTTTTCCACAGCTGTCTTGCTTTGTCCTGTTTCCATTAAACTTCCAATGTAAGCTGAATATGGTAATAACTGAGATATAAGGTAAGAGACAGCAAAGAAATGATAAGCTACATTTGTTCTGAGATGCTTCAGACATTCTGAATCTTTTAATTGTAATGTTAATGTCATAATTGTCAGCAAATACCAGCAATAATGTTGGTGAACTCTTTCCTGGCTTGAATACGCATTAATTAAATGATTTTATAAACCAATAACATTTTGACTTGTAGCGAATGGGGGCTTTCTTTAAGGCTGCAGAGTTGTCTTTTATTTGACTGTTTGTTGGAGACGTAGGCGGTGCTGATCAAAACTGATGTTGTAAAAAGACCATGGGTGCTGCTCAGATAATATTTCCTCTGATTACAAAATGTTGCCAATTTATAGATGTAGTAAATACTTGTGGAAACTCCACATTTTATCTGTCACTGACTTTATAAACAGCCTCATAATGATTATCAGATCACAATGAACATGTTGAAAAGTACAAATTACTAGAGTAAAATCAAACTGGAGTTATGACATCAGGAGGAAATCCAGAATCTTAATCCCTAAATTTGACATGGAACATTTTTATGGCTTTGTTGTTAACTGTGATGAAGATCCAAATGTTTTTTGTTTATTTGTTGTTGTTTTTTTGTTTTTTACATCTCAGTTGTTTCTGCGTCAGTTTGTCCAATTACAGTTTTTTTTTCAATCTTTTTCAGTCTGGAAAATCACCTGCAAACACTACATGCCACACTGTTGCCGTTTACCGCCATCCAATTCCACAGATTCATAGAGATGAAACTGAATTACTCTTCTTTCTGGTCTTAAAGTTGTAGACTAAACAGGTGAAATTACAGTTGTGTGAGGGCATTATTTTATATATCTTTTTTTCTTTTCTTGTCCTTAGAAAAACCTAAGTCATCAAGAATTTTGTGACCTTAAAATAATTGCATCTACTGTAACAATGAGGCACTGCTACATTTATCTTCCAGATCCTTAATTGTTTTGTTAGTGGAAATACATATGTACACCACAGTTAAATAACAATACAGCAAATGTTTTTTAGTCAGTTTATTTTGTTAGCTTGGTATGTGTGTGGGTGTGTCTTTTCACTAAGGCCTCATTTTGGCATTCCTTCTATAAACGTTTAAGTGTCAGTTTTATTATGTTGAATTTCTATAGATGATTGATTTTAATAACATACACACAAGTTTTCTTAAAGGTGCATAGTGCAAGTTTTAAAGTTAAATATAATTTATTTTCTTTCCCATATATACCCTTACAATTGCCCGACGTGTAAAATGAGCTATCCTCCATTTACCGCAGTGGCTTTTATAGGCTGGATTGGTCAGTTCATCAGAGAGTGATTGAGGCTGAATCCTCTGGGTGTGCGCTTGGGTGTGATGCGCTGCGCTGTAATCAATGCATTAGCGAGAGAACACGGGCTAATTTCAATGTTCATAGCTGTCTTACCTCAGAAGATTCTAAACAAAAGACCTGTACAGCCGCAGCACCAGATGCTTTTCCTCTTCTCCCATGCACTTGCGCAACACTGTTATCATTTCAACTTGTCGCCAGCGGGGGCAACCTTCTGCAAAAATGCTGGAACTTATACTATGCTCCTTTAAGTAATTGAAATAAGCAAAAGCTCAGAATGTCTTGGTAAATATTTACATCTGCCGTTTTCTATCTCTGAGCATGTGTGCGCAGACAAGGTCCCACCTCCCTGGCCCCCGACCAGTTTGATAAACTTGTCACAAGCATTTCAAGACAGAAAAATGCTTCTTCAAGCAATAAATCAAACCAAAAGGATAACTTCTTTCCAATGACCTCTTCATACGTCTGTTTGATTAGACAGGAGTTGATCAGTATGTGATACAATGATGGTTTAAGACACTTCCAAGCTACTTAGAAATGTATGCTTACAGACGGCCTTCTCTTACAGTCTAGGCTCTGTACAAAAACCTTATAGCTCATCTACTGTACTGAAAGTGGACATACAATGCTTTTCAGTTCTTCCTTTTCACATTAAAACCATGCAGTTGTGGTCTATATAACGTGGAACTGCGCTGCTTTGGTCTGAATTCCTCCGTAATTTACCCCATGTTCCCATTTTTTAACCCTGTTCTGAGTTGCTTCTGAGAGCAACTCGTTTTGGTACGGTCTCTTTAAATCTAAGGAGGTACTTCACACCCAGCCCCCCTCTAGGTTGCAGAGCGTTTCACTTCACCCCTTTCGGTAGTATTGTGGGGGACGTGTGTAATGAACTTGTAGCTTTGGCATCCTTCAGCTTGGACGCTCCAAGAAATAAAAATGACAGATTTGTAAACTGGAAGTCCACTACCTTGTTTAGCTTGTCTAGCAGTAATTGTTAAAAAAAAACATAATAGAAAATAGAGAAAACTGAATGGCTTGAAAAATATGACCTAAAAAGAATATAAAGACATCTACGCAGTACCTGGATAGATTACATTAAAATTTCCTTAATTCCTATAGACTCCGAGTACATGACAAAATGTATTTAAGGGCTAAAAAGTGGGTTTTGCACGATATGTTCCTTTTAAGGTTACGTGAACAACTAAGAAAAGCAATTCAAAGAAATTTGATCTTGTGATGGGACCAAAATGAAACTTTGTTAGTAGTGTTTGGAGAACATACGCATTCCCAAGTAAAAATCTTAACCTATCTGAGAAACACACTGGTGGAAGTTTGATTAACCTATTATACCTCTAAATTACAAAGAAAAGGATCCAAACTTTTAGCTTTCAACCTAATGTAAGGAATATTGTTAAAGCTGAAGAAAGATGGTTAACAGTTTCTTTTTGTTAAATCCTGAGATTCATTAAAGACAGCAAAGGATCTTACTGGGAGGACACCCTTTGGCTTCCAAGGATAAAACTGAACTACGGTTTTCAATTTCTTTAAGCTGATGTGCACAATGAATCAACAGTGACTCAATAGTTTTGCAACATAGAGGTATCTGAAATTATATCAATGTCTCTAATAAATATGTGACCAAGCACGTCTTCATCTTGTGTTTAAACTGATGTCTCTTTAATCACTTGCAGGCAGGATGGAATTACATTTCAGCTGCAACATCTAAAATACATTATCTATTATGTGTTATTGCAGATTCTGCCAAGCTGGAGCCAATTTTCAACTATTACTTCACTATTAGAATAACTGGAAATAAAGAGCCGTGTGAATAGTTAACCCTAACCCAAAGAAATATGTATATCATATGAAACCTTATTATATATTTTATACATACCATATATACAGTGTTTTAGTGCTGAGGTTAAAAACGTTCATTTGGAAACAGACTGGTGTTTTTGTGTGTGTGTTCAGATTTAAATATGTAAATCCAGTTTTTCATGTCATCTGGCTCCATGGTAGATGTAACCCAAATGAAGGGTTACAGGCAGTGATTGAGCAGAATCTGTCTTCTCCAAAAACAGTAAGGACCACAGGCCAGTGAACATGTCATGTCTCATCATTCTGAAAATTTACACTCTTAACGTGTGTGTTATCAGTATTTTTGAGACGGGGATTTTATTTAACAGATGTATTTGCATCCAATGAATAGCCCTTCAAGGCTTATTTCAAATTCACTGTTTAAATTTTTGGCCCCTCACAAACTTTAACATCTTTTTTTATCGTCTCCATTCCATTTTCTGTCAAACAGTAAATTAAGATTTCCCTCTCAAGTAAAGATTGTCAGTTTGGATAATATTAAGAGAGAAAATCTCAAAACTCTTTTAAATTGCCTTTTTAAAATACTTGGATAAAGTACTTGTTGTTAATGGGGCTTGAAAAGGTGATGTCACAATCGCACTGCATCGGGGATACCTGGGCATCAGTAAACCGCCTGCTGCTTGTATACATATCCTTCATATACAACACTGTCTTTGTTTTCTAGTTAAAAAGTTAAAAACAGGGTACAATTGTGCTGTCATTAGCTGTCATTAACTGTCTGTCATTTACTATCAGGAAGTCCACAAAATGCAGTTCAAAGCCTTCAGCTGATCCAAAATGCTGCAGCAAGAGTTCTGATGAAAATCAACAAGAGGGATTATATCTCTCCAATTTTAGCTTTCCTTCATTGGCTTCCTGTTAAATCAACAATACAATTTAAAATTCTCCTTCTAACGTATAAAGCCCTTAATAATCAAGCTCCATCATATATCAGAGCTCTGATTACCCCGTATGTTCCTAACAGAGCACTTCGCTCTCAGACTGCAGGTCTGCTGGTGGTTCCTAGAGTCTCTAAAAGTAGAATGGGAGGCAGATCTTTTAGCTATCAGGCTCCTCTCCTGTGGAACCAACTCCCAGTTTTGGTCCGTGAGGCAGACACCCCGTCTACTTTTAAGACTAGGCTTAAAACCTTCCTTTTTGACAAAGCTTATAGTTAGAGTGGCTTAGGTTACCATGAGCTATCTCTATAGTTATGCTGCTAACCCTAACCCAATAATCCATCCTCAACAAAAGGAGCAGTTTAACAGATTTATTAAAGTAACAGGTGTAGAGAGGCTGTAAACTGGCTGGCACACACTTAGGAACCACTTTCACTATCTTCAATCTGGGGAGAGACACAGAATCCAAGCAGTGGGTCCAAGAGGCTTGCAGACTGACCACTTAGAGGTTGTTCTCTGGGCTGATGACTACGAGGGACAGGAAACAGGAACACTGGAAGGTCTACTCACATGACCTTCGTGAATCTGGCGGTTACCCCCAGGGAGAGCCAGGTATAAATAATGCTGCTCCTAGGTGCAGCAACTCCCAGTAATTAAAGTTGCAACAGGTTTAACGGCACAGAACAATTTACAGGTGCTGAGCTGCAGAGCAGACTGTGACAGGGAATGATGTTGAGATGGATTAAGAATTCTTTGTCTGGTAGACAGATTTCGGTTCATGTTGGGTAGGAATTTAGTTCAAAGTATGAGGTAGACAATAGCACAACTCAGGGTAATATTGTTAGTTCTTGTCCATAATGATAAATTAAATTTTTTTTGTAGTGTTGAGGCCTGAATAGGAGTGTCACTGTGTGCTGAGGATGGAATAATGTGGAATATAAAATTTGTGGTAAAGTAGCTACTACAGGCTATTAGTAAAGTAATATCATGTACTTTAAAATGGGGTTTTAGGTTTTCTGTAAATAAGACAAAAGTTATTTACTTAACTAGGAATAAGGTAGGCAATGACATTAACGTAACATGATATGGAACGGTGTTATGGTTTGACAGTAGATTGACGTGGAATTTACATATTAATAAAACTGTGGAGAAATGTAAGAAACCAATTAACATAATGAGGTGTCTTAGAGACCGCAACTGGGGAACTCACTCTTCCTCTTTAAAAACTATATACACTGCTAAAAAAAAATAAAGGGAACACTTAACACAATGTAACTCCAAGTCAATCACATTTCTGTGAAATAGAACTGTCTCTTTAAGAAGAAACACTGAATGAAATGGAATAGACAACAGGTGGAAACTATATACATTTAGTAAGACACGCCCAATAAAGGAGTGGTTCTGTAGGTGGTGATCACAGACCACTTCTCAGTTCCTCTGCTTTCTGGCTGATGTTTTGGTCACTTTTGAATGAGGGCCCAACGTCCACAGGTGGGGGTTATGCTTACAGCCCAACACCATGCAGGACTGTTCGCCATTGGCACCCTGTGCTCTTCACAGATGAAAGCAGGTTCACACTGAGAGGAAGCTAGCCATTCCTGTTAAAAAAAATATATACTATGTTGCTTTGATTAGGTAAATTTTAGATTTTGGTTATAATGTGTATGGCTCTCAGAAAGTAATCTGAAGAAACTTGGATATTATCCAACATCAAGCTTTAAGGATCTGCTGTGGCACAACGAGGTCTACTCCAGTATCTGCTCTCCAAGTGGAGGCAGGAGAAATGCCATTAAAATACAGAAGACGACAATTAGCTTTGGTCTACTTGGCTAATTTATATGGACACAGGAGGGGCCACCCTGGACTAAGTATATTGGGCCCATGTCTGGAGAAAGAGAAAGTGCAGCTGAATAGTTTTGGATGGATAATTAGAACTGCAACTAGAGATGCTGGAATAAGTCAACTTGAATTGAGTCCTATTGTTCCTATCCCCAACAACCCAATTTGGGTCATGATGTTATGGCTTTATCATGCTTCAAAAATGGAGAATGGTAAGGTTGGGGTTGGTTATCTTATTCCAGATCTTGGCATTAAAGTTATTAAACATGCAAGTGACAATTTGGCAGTCCATACAGGGGAACTGCTGGCATTGCTTTTAGCGTTGTGGGTGGAAGAAAATGCAAGGCAGATAAAGTTTTAATTGCTTCCGATTCTAGTAGCGCACTAATAAGTATGAAGAACGTCGACTCAGAACCAAGGATGAACGTGGTATTAGAGCTAGCCCAGGTAATGAACAGAGCGAGAATGCTGGGGAAACAAGTAATGTTCCTATGGGTGCCGGCCCATATTGGAATAGAGAGTAATGAGTTGGCAGACGGATGTGCAAAACATGGTGCAAGAAAAGAAATAATAGATTTTCCACTCAAGTATTGGAAGGCTGAAGTTAAGAGCATTATTGAAACAAATATGAAAAGAGTATGGCAAAAGGACCGGGATGACGGGCCCTTTCTATTATTTGATTCATGTAAAAGTAACAGAGGCCACTATGTATAGAGGTGAGCTTAGCGGGAGAGAGGAGGACATGATAATAATTGCGACTGGGACACACGGGACTTAACAGTACACTGAAAGTGATAGGAAGTCATCTAACTGGCAAATGTGAGTACTGTGGGGAGGATGAGACAGTAGAACATGTACTTATGCATTGCATGAAATATGTACAACAGAGGAACATATTCAGATCCCATTTGAAAGAAAATAAAATCCCATCTATCTTGAAGTCAACGTTGCAGGGGTTATAACAAGCAGTTATATGTAAAGCGATTGTGAGGTTTTTAATAAAAGACAGAGCTATTTTTTAGAATTTAGCTGGGAGCTTTTAACTGATTAGGGGCCTTCCAGTATGACACGTCATACTGGAAGGTGGCAGTAACAAACCTTCAAGTTGTTTACCAACCGGCAATAAACTACAGAAGAAGAAGCAGCTCTCGATGTCATTCACACTAAATCCAGGCAGAGCAAAAACAAACAGCTAAAGGCAGCGGCAGGGACATTACAGATCTGTAATTTATGGACTTTTACTGATATCCGTGTCAACCTGAACAACTTAACTGATGCGCTAAGCTGAATATTGCCAATAGGATAAGATCTATTTGGATTTAAATAAAAATATATGCAGACAAATACCTTCATTCAAAGATTTCCTAGTGAAATAAATGTTTTTGGTAATTATTTTATGGTATCTGTAACCTTCATTTGTTTGGCAGAGGAAGGGGCAGAGAGAAAGAGAACAAATGAACTAAATGTGGAAGGAAATATGAAAGCTGCAGTGTGCACGGGCAGACTTAGTATCGGCTCCAAGCAAAGTTTCAGATGCTCGTTATTTTTGTTGTTGTTTTGTTTGTTGTTGTTTTTTAATTATTATACGATGAACTCAAATGTTAGCTAACCAGAATATAAAGCCATAACATCACCACCTGTGGCTTTCCAAGTTAATTAAAGAAATAGTGTTATTAGTGTATGTAAACTTCTAACTTTGAAGAGAGTAAAAAAACGTGTGATTTTGATAATCCAAACTGACTTAAACGAGGTATAGCTTAGTCTAATTTATTGTTTAAGAAGAAAGGTTATGTGGGTATTTCTTCAGTGTGTGTAAATATCTGGTTTAACTGGAGATGCAGAGTATGTGTTTTCTATGTCTGCTTTAGGGTTGTTAAGAATTTTATGTTCAGGTTTCATTTAGTCTCTTCTGCTTTGCCTCTGTTATTGTACCTGATAAAGTAAAATTATAATCTAAAACAGAGCAAGACTTAACACTAATTGACTGTGATAAAACAAAATCTTCTTTATATTTCTGAACACTTAAGCATCTGGCCTCCCTATTTGCCTGCTTATGTTAACACAGTTTATGGTGAAAGCCATAAATGTATTGTTTCACCTGAACCTCATTTAAGCTCCATCACATTCAATCATTTCTCCAACTATTAGCCAATAAAAACACCACTTTCCCTCTTCCCCCTGGTGACTCTGTGCTGCGCAGTTCAATATCTGCCTTCCCCTGGGAGGAACATAGTTTGCAAATTGAATGAACAGTAAAATAATGAAGTGGAACACACAACAGAAAGCATATCAGGAGTGCAACAAAATAGAAAAACACAAATATGATCAGATAAAAAAAAAAAAAAAACATCCAACAGTTTTATTGCAAAAATAATCTATAAAACCTTTCAGGGGAGTTGCCACTAAAGGGTTTTGGCAAAAACTAACATCCACTTGGTGCGTGCGTCTGTGCGTGGGGGGTTAGTATGAAACAACAGCAAGGACAAAATATTTGCCAAATGGCTGTAAGCATCGTGTGGTCAGTCTGGTCGTCTGGCTCAACATCTCAACATGGCTTCTGTAGCTGAAACAAAGGAATGAGTAACAACATGGCAGATCTGATGGAACACACTTAAGTCCATGTAGATAGATAGATAGATAGATAGATAGATAGATAGATAGATAGATAGATAGATAGATAGATAGATAGATAGATAGATAGATAGATAGATAGATAGATAGATAGATAGATAGATAGATAGATAGATAGATAGATAGATAGATAGATAGATAGATAGATAGATAGATAGAAAGATAGAGAGCATGCCACACTTTTCTGATTTTATTTCACTCTTATACACCCCTTTGTGTCTGTGAATCACATTAGATCCCAATAAAAAAGTGTTTGTCTTTCTCTCCAACCAGTCTGAAGTGCTGATGTTCAAAAAAGATCTTTAGCCATCATGTTTCTTAAATGTTGCAATATTTAGTTGAAATTCAAGTGGGAATTATGCCCGGGTAAAATGGGTTTGATAATGTATTTGAACTGGAGGGCAAAGGGAAAAAGGTGGCCTTTGTTGTAGATTCTCAAATATTCCAAAATGAAGAGCAGGAGAGAGCTCAATTAATCACATGGACTTTAGGGAAATTAAAAAGGGGGTGAACAAATCATATACAATGCAAAAATGTAAGATAAACTATTTTTCTTGACAAAATGAGAAAAAAAAAACTAGCTTGAAGCTACTTAGTCTAAAACTGGCTAGCCTCTCTGCAAAGCTTCATGGGATGCAAATGATCCCTCTCACTGAGTAAAATTAACAATACTGTTTTCTTGTTAACTGCATACCAACAAATCCTTAATAGCAATCCATCCATCCACTCTCACGCTTATCTCTGTTGGGGTCACAAGAGGTGCTGGTGTTGCAGGGCACCCCTTGTGCACACCTAAAGAGAATTTAGAGAGGCCAATTAACTTAACAGTCATGTTTTTTGACTGTGGGAGGAAGCCGGAGTACCCGGAGAGAACGCACACATGCACAGGGAGAAAGACCCAGGGTTGGACTTGAACCCAGGACCTTCTTGCTACAAGGCAACACTGCTACCCAATGCACTACTGTGGAGGCCCCCAAATAACACTCATAAATCACAGAATATGTCAGAATCACATTCTGCTTTAAACCCAAATAAATTTTCAACAGCCTTCTCCCAGGAACAGCAAATGACGACACAGCTAGGTGTGAGCATAGGTCTTCCTTTTGATTCAGGGAATGGTTGTAAAAAAAAAAAAAAAAAAAAAAAGGTCAAAATGTCAGCCTTACAGGTTGAGTTCTCAACAAAGTGGACACTTGGACTGCATAAAAAGATAGATTTTGTTCCTGAAAACTGTTTAAATTTATGAAACTAATTTTTTAGTTTCAGGTTTTTCTTCCTGTTTGATTTCCTGACTATCTTATATACACACACAACATATTTCCTCCAGACTCCGACATTAACAGCAGACTAAGGATCCTGTTTTTGGTGCGAGTCCCTCAGGATTACCGAGCAAAGCGCTCCTCTCTTGACTCTTCATTTCGAAGAAGACTTTCAGCCTTCACACAACGATAAAGAAATCCTCCACGAGAGGGGGAATACAACAATCTCTCGACTGACACTAGCCTCCAGGGACCAGAGTACAATGCATCCAGCAGACGGGTTTTGTTATCGGTAAAAGGATATGATTCTTCCAATTCGCGGATGAAAAAAAAAACATCACTATCACTCCTGCTGCTGGTCTTGCTCATTACCTGAATATAAAACACAACGCTAAATAGAGCAAGCTCACGTCTGCTCTCCTGAGGTTGTCAGAAATGTAAGAAATCCTCATTGAAAACTAAACGGAGGCAGGGCGTTTTATCATGTTGAAACACGCTGCAGAGGAGAAATAGGACTTCTACTCAGAAAGTGTTCTGAACTGAAAAAGATGACCAGGAGATGATGAGATCTCAGCGGTAGGCAGAGAAAAGGATGGGAAAGTGATGGGTGGTCCAGGTTTTAAGCTGCAGTTGACTCTCCTTTCATCTAGAGCGAAGGTGTTTCTTCTTTCTCTTTGCTTTGTAGCAGGTAGTTACCTGGGCGTGCCTGACTGGAGGCAATCTTTTCCTGGCCTTTTCTTTGCCCCCGGTGTGTTGCAGCTCCTTGACGGGGGGGGGGGGGGGAGCAGCTGACAGCCGGCGATCTGCCCAGCCGTCTGCAGTCTAGTCAGGGCGGACGTTGTTTGTCCTTGGAAGCAGAAGGAGGCAGAACCACATCAAAGATGGTGCCTTTAAAAAGCATTCCCACACCTTCATCTTCACATTACTGACCACGAGCTATTCTATTTGGATTTCGTGGCTGAGCAGCACAAATGGCGCAGGGATGGGAAAATTATGCGTGGTTTTGCCATTTCTTAACAAATACAAAGCTGTGTCCTGCATGCTCCTTCAGACCATTTACCCCGTGACCCCAAGCAAAAATGCTGGTCAGAGTTGATGGATCGACGGATGCGTTCAAACTCAGCAATACTGGAACTTTGAGGCAGCAAGACTTTAGACTGGAGGAGAGCTTCACCTTCCACCAGGGCAACAACCCAAAACATACCGCCGCAGCTAACATGGAGAGGTTTAGATCAGAGTTGACCTGTTCTAAAACATGCCAGAAACTTTTGAAACAACTTGCTTAGATATTAGCGATGTTCATGGCCCATCCAAAATCCGGACATAAATCCAACCGAAAATCCGTGACGTGAACACTGCTGGTTTCAGATGT
Organism: Fundulus heteroclitus; assembly: GCF_011125445.2. NCBI lineage: Eukaryota > Metazoa > Chordata > Actinopteri > Cyprinodontiformes > Fundulidae > Fundulus > Fundulus heteroclitus. Next base: position 40,303,165 of record NC_046382.1, read on the forward strand.
TCTCTGTTCAATCTGGCTGAGCCTGAACGTGAGCCTGAGCTTGAACTTCAACCAAGGGCCCATAGTGGTTCTGATGTGCAAGTCTGTTGTCCAACTTGAGTATAGAGGCAGAAGACTTAAACAGTTCTCCAGATGTGCAAAACTGAGACTCACCCTACAAGACTTCAAGCTGTAATTCCATTAAAACATGCTTCTACAGAGTTTCACAATTATACTCTGCTTTTTGTTGGTCAATCACATTAGATCCCAGTAAAAGACACTGAAGCTTACGGATATAATGTGAGAAAAAGTCCAAAAACAAAGTTCAAGAGATATGAGTACTTGCAAGGCGCTGTACCAGGACACTTTTTGATCGTTGCTTCAGAAAGACATTGGGCTTGACGAGGATCTGTTTACTGCTGTGCTTCGCTAATTAGGCAGGGGATGGTTTCTCACATTTGCAGGCTGCAGATCTCTGGATTGCAGTGTGTATATGTGCACATGACACCGGTGACCTCTGCAGAAAAGATCAATGCCTGTATGAATATGAAGAGGTTGGTATTGGAAAAGGTGTTCCTGTGATTTATTAGACCGCTCTCACAGATACAATATCTTCCCAGGAAGAGAAGGGGATGGAGCGAGACAAAGACAGAAGCGGAGATAAAGTTTGCTTGAGGCAATATCACACGCCTTTGTTGTCAGACGCCCTCAGCCATGCAGTTAGTGGTTACCTTGTCAATATAGGTTACGATGCACACTCGCACTCAAGCTTTCCCGAGCTGCAAAGGGAAAAGGCGCCATGCATGATAAACGTGTTATGAATAAATACCTCCACATCACATGAAATGAAAGTCGCATCAGAGCACAGCAGTGAAGATGCTCATGCGCTGCTTGGTAACACAAGGATAATATTACTGGAGTAAATTCACTGTCGCACTCTGGGACTCATTAAGGCGCACTTCTAGCTACGCCATTATGTGTGCACCCAAACTGAGTAAATGTTGTCCCTAACCCTCTAGAATCAAGCTCATTAAAGCAAACGAGAGCCCGAAAGGAGCAGGCGTGCGTGACCCATTTTGGATCCCGCCTCTGCTGGGGTTTGACAACAAACAAAAGCCCGAACGGTGAACTGACCGCTGAACTCCTGCTGGATGAGGGCGACACATTTCAAATGTGCCGGATCAAATTACATTAGAAACTTAAGTAAAATCTAATTAAATCTGTCCAAATCGCCTGCTGAAGCAGTAAAAGCCCTGCTGGTTGGCTCACTGCCCTGCAGCTATGACATGCTTCTGGTTGTAAAAAAAAAAGAGAAGGGGGTTTCTACTTATTAGGAGTTGACTGCAGCCATGTTGTAGCTCCATTGCTTTTCTCTGTTTTATTTCCTCAACAGTGCTTAGAATATTCAGCATAGCCTTTGGTGGCAGGGAAACGTATTCCCCCACTGTGACATTTCCACTGTTTTTGCTTTTGGTCACAATGAAAAGTTTCAAATATAGGAAATATATATATTACACAAACATATTCTGGGTAAATACAAAATATGCTTTTCAAGCAATGACTGACAAAGCATGAGCTCCTTAAACTATGACTTTTTAGAAGGTTGAGTTACATTTAACCGGACACGTCTGGGCCTAATTGCTACTGATTCATTAAATCATTTAAACAGATGCTTTCTGATAACATGCAGTACCCTCACAAAATCCTAAAGAGCAACACACCATGCCTTATTCTACAGAAATTCAAGAACAGATCAGGAACAAAGTCACTGACATCTAGCAGTTTGGAAAGGGTTACAAAGCCATTTTAAAGCAGTTATCACAAAACAAAACATAAAAAAACATAAAACAACGATGAAGGAGGGGCCCATCTACCAAAACTACTCCAAGAACCCATCAACTACTAATCTAGAAGGTCACAAAATACCAGAACAGCTCAAGGACAGCAGACCTCATTTGGTTCAGGTAAGATCAGAGCTCATGATTCAATGATAAGAAAGAGACTGAGCAAAAATCCCACAACGGGAGAGTTCCAAGGCTAAAGCCCTGTCCACATGGAGATGAGATTAAGCGTATCCACAAGGTTTTTTGTCGTCTAGGCCATGATTCCAAACTGATCCGGCGTTTTGGGAGCCCAAAAACAATTCATTTTGAAATCGGGTTCCAGAGCAGAAAAATGTCAAAGCATCAGTATCGTATTATCGTGTGGACATGCTAAACGCCTCTTTTCTGAAACTATGACGTTGTAGCTTCACCCGTCTCAGGCCTTGTACACATGTAACCGGGTCTTTATAAGACTATCACCCCGACATCCTTTTTAACAATAATATCGTACACACAGGATCGTTTTTAAAAAGGTTTCTATCTACACAAACCCGCACATTGTACCGCAAAGCTAAAACCTATTTCAGCGGATCAGAATCCTTCAAAACAAACATGTGGCCCCTCCATATTGGGAGGGAGAGCTGGGGTAAAACAGCTGCCCTCCAAGCGATCTTCCTCCTTTGCACCTGGACGTATTGGAGCAGCTGGGCCTGTAAAAACAAACCGAATGTACTGTTCATAACGTTCCATGGATGCTTTTACTTTGAAGTCTAGATGCCGAGGTGAAGACAGGAAATGCTTGGTGGTTGCCGGGGTAACGTCAGCTGGAAATAAAGGATTTGGGATGTCGCTGATTTCCTGGCAGTGAACTTGTCCAGTTTAACATTGATTAGACACATCAACGTAAAAATCTGCACCTCTCTGACAGCATTCACTTTTTTCTCCGCTGCATGGCCAAGTCTGTAACAACGGCCACATGTGCGTACTTACTTTAAAACGTTTAGATGTAACAGCAAAGGTGGGAAGAAAAGAAGAAGAAAACTCTAACGTTACTCAAATCAACCAAATAATGTCTGAGCACTCACTGCCTCTCTCTGCTGACAAGCTGTAGGGAGAGCCTGATTTCATTTTCCAGCAGGACGTGGACACACTGTCAGAAGCACCAGAACTTGATCCAATGACCACAATGTTGCTGTTCTTGATTGGCCAGCCTGACCAGAACCCCGGACAGAATCTATTGGGTTTGTCCAGAGGAACATGAGAGACACCAGAACCAGCAGGGCAGGTGGCCTGCAGGCAGCTATCAAAGCAAACCTGGGCTTCCAGAACACCTCAGCAGAACCACGGGCCGATGGCCTCCATGCCACGCTGCACTGATGCAGTAATTCATGGAAAAAGAGCCCTGGCCAAGTACTAAACACTTTTGTGGTATAGTAGCCAACATGACTTTACGTTTTTAAATCCAAATTTGGTGGCCGTGTGCCTAATTCTCTGAGAAATTTTACTTTGGTTAACCTATAAGCCACAATCAATAAAATGAACAGAAATAAACACTTAAAAAATACCAATGTGAGTGTAAAGAATTTATGGAGTTTCCCATTTCAAGTTAAATTACTGAAATAATGTATTGTGATCGCCATGTAAAACTATGATAAAATGTTTTTTCTAGATTATTTTCTGAATAATCAGGTGTCTTTAGCTCCAGCATGTGAAGTTTTTGTGTCAGAGGGCTCTAAACTAGATCTTTTTCTCATTTATTTGCATGTAAAGAGCAAGAATCTAAATCAACTAGGCTGCTGAGAGCTAAAGCAAAGCAATTGACGACATGAATTCATAGAAAACTGATTATTATCGGTGATTCTAATGCATCAGGATGTTGTTTTTTCAGTATATAATAGAACTTCAGAGACTGTTTTAGAAGAAATTCTGTGACTTTATCACCATTTGAATGTGTCGGTCTTGATCGTTGCCCCTGGAATTACCCTGTAGCTGTTGTGACACTGACCCCTGCTGGTCAGATTATAACAATGCAATCAGATGTTTTTGAACCTCATTACTCTGCAGATTTTGGGGGGAACGTATAGGATTCGAAAAGTGCATCCAGCGTATCTCTTCAGAATGAAAACGTGTCACAGAGACGTCTTGAAAATAGCATTATTATTTTGGAGAAAAAGTTGGAAGGTTAGGGATTACAACACAACATAACTCTTACTAATACTTGGTTAAATGTCCCGGAAAATATTGCAGAAAAAAAACATGTTTTCTATGGCCATCATTGTTTCAACCATATGTGATGGCTGAGGTTGGATCTTTTGTTCTCCTTCCTCCCTCACCAAATCAGTTTTGAAATGTTTCTGACATTATTGTCTTGTTGCTACATCTAATCTGAGTCCTAGTTTTAACCACCATACTGAAATCCTCACCCTCTAGATGAAAGGAAGATGGTTAGCGTGATCAGGGACAATTCATGAACCAGCAAGACTGAAGGTGATCGTTTGCTGGAAGATGCTGCAACATCTGTGCCGCTGTCTGATGATGGAAAGAAACACCGCTGCTGACAAATACCGACAAGCCAAGATAGAAACAAATCTCATCCGGGGAGGACGATGGCCTCTTAGGCCAAATGACATTATATCTGTGACAGAATAGGAATAATTGATATTTGGAGATCTAGACATCTGGACCAACAGCAGGGGTTCAGAATAAAAACTACTGGGAATAAAAAAAAACACTTTATTTAAAACCAAGGAACAAGGACTTATTAATAAATACTGGACCAAAGCAACTTTAACCAATAATTTTAAAAAAATGCTTGGAATTACTTAAATTTGGCAATTAGGAAAAACTTACCCAAAAAAGAGAAAGAAACCCAAATAATGAGTGAAATTAGAATATAAAGAATGTCTGAGAGAACCATTGTATCCCAAAAATACTCAAAGGGACTTTCAAAACTACAACTGGAACTTGATAAGGTTTATGAGGACAAAGCCACGGGAGCATCTTCTGAGGTCCAGAAGAAAATGGTTAGAACAATAATAATAAATCTTGTTCCAACAACAACATTAGTTCTGGATTCTACAAACTGTTTGCAAAGGAACTGGCCCCAATTTAAAAACAAATTTGCATGTAGAGTCAATACTGAGAGGTAAATCAACCCCAACTCGGCACTAATGATTGATTAAATTGTACATAATTTGTACCCTGCAAAAATAATGATAATAATAATAATTAAAAAATTTATGAAAAACACTGGAGCAATTTAAGCTTGATACTGTCTGTTCCTGTACATTCTGTGAGCTCAACATGGAAGCAGGGTCTCGTTTTTTCAATGTACACAAACAAAGGCATTTTGGATAGATGTGCAACTACTTAAAAGACAGAAAACTGGACGATCAGTTCACCTTTATTAGGAAGACGTTATGCTATTCCTTGATGACAAGCACATGGATAAAGACTGTTTCTACTTCACCCAACCTCTAAGTCTACTGGTAACATTTCACATTCACTAGATCAAATGGTCAAACTCCAAGCCAAACTCAATATACTAGAGCCACTATTAAAGGACTTGACAACAAACAGGCAATGAACACCATTTATGTTCTCAACAGCTTAATGTGATTTCTTTGTATGCAATTTGTATATTGTTGTGTTTTTTAAGTCTTCCGACATATATCTTTCTTCATATTTGATCGTTGCTCCCTTTGTACCCCTTGGTACCCCTGGTACGCAACTGTTATGTCTGTTTTGTTTATGGGAACAAATAAAATGTGAAAAAAAATTAAAAAAGTCATCTGGGGAGCTGTTTTATGGTCAGAGTAAACTAATCCTGAGCTAATTTATCACAGTGACAAGAAGAATGGTGGCGGGAGTCAAACATGAGAACATGGTGGGGGTGGTGTCATGCTGAGTATATGTTTTTAAGCCATGGTTCTTTGTGAAAGTGAGTGGGAAAATTAACATTGAAAACTACTTTAATAATAATTTTTGAGTTGAGATCAATGTATCAAATTATTGAAACTTGGACACAACTGAATGTTTGAGCTGGACAATGATCCTGAACAAACATCAAACCTGCTTTTTGAGTGGATAAAGCTGGCTAGCATTAAGCTTCTGATCGTATCCTTACTTCAGCCCTGTTAAAACAATTACAGAATGCTGAAGTCTTGTCCAAGCCAAGAAACTAAGCAATCTAAATAATTTCTACAGTTTTTGCCAAGAATGGTGGTCAAAAGTCCAGCCAGTATGATGCTAAAAGCTTGTTACAGGCATCAATGTGTGTGGTTTCAGCTAAAAGACCTTTGAGGAAATTGTTTTTGGGGTGCATCATTTTGACCCTGTATTGATTTCACAAAAATCGGAACAAACTCTAATTTGTGGACCGCATTCTGGTTTTGAACTAATATTGTAGAATAATAATCCCAGAAAAAGAATGGCTCTAATGTAATATGAAAAATTCAAAATGAATTTAACATTGGTGCCTCCTGAAAGAGTGTACAGAATTGTGTCACCACCAGCGCAGAGCCTGCTCAAAATGGCAGCAGGTGGTAGGACTTCATCAGTGTGGTAAAAATATCTGGACAATAACTTTGTTAAAAGAAGGGCAGGAATGGAGCAAAACATCAAGAAGACCCTGGAACTCTGATGGTAAAAAAAAAATTAAAAGTTATTTTCTCTGATGAATCTTCGTTCTGATTATCGGTGCACATGTGAAATCTTGTTTGTCTGGAGAAGAACAGCTAACAGCTACAATTAGTCCTTTGTGGTGCCAGCGATAAAGCATCCCGTCACAATCAATGCGTTGAGTTGCTTTGATTCAAGGGAGCGGGTGGTGCTTTGCTTGCTTGTCAAAGCTCACAGGGCTTTGACTCGTGTTCAGGAAATTCCACCAGATCTTTACTCCATTTAGAACTTGACGTCAGTTTTCACAAAAACTGTTGAAGAAACAGAAGCCAAACGACTGTGATCGACTCAAAGCACTTTGAAGACAAGAATGGGTCACTGTCACTCAGGATTTGGGCTACAAGATGATGTAAACCAAGCCAGAGTCAAATTAAGTAGTTATAAAGCAGGGCAGGGGATTGTGGAATGCCGTCTGCAGGATCTAGGCTCAATTTATGCAGAACGAGTCCAAAGAAGGGTCAGACACATCTCCACTGATCCTACTCACCCAGGCAATGTGCTGTTTGTCCCTCTTCCATTAGGTTAACGCTTCAGAAGCCTCAAAGCCAAAACAATTAAAGTTAGAAACAGCTTCTTCCCAAGAGGTGTGAGGGCAATCGCCCCCTGATGGGAGACTGCAGTCCAATGCTTTAAAATCATCCCACTGTTACTAGACTGTCATACGTTAGAATCGCCTTAATATTATTGCCTACTTGCACACTACCATCTCAGACTATCTAAATTATCATTTCTGTAAATGAAGCCTCAGATCATCATTGCACAAAAGCACCTTGTTACCCCATTATCTGTAATCTGTCATTAATGAAAGACAACTAGTTCCATTGAATCTTCATCTTTTTAATTTTTTGTATCTTTGTTGAACGCTGTAATGGGGGGAAGAAAACACTGTAACCCTTGTCCATTGCCTGTTTGTTTGTCTTTCTTATGTGTACTCTTAGCTGGAGTGGCCAAAAAGAAATGTCACCATGGTAACACGCGGTGACAATAAAGAATCTTTGCATTTTTATAGTACAACATAGTATTATATTGGAACTCGTAGCCACCATTTTACGTATTTGCAAAGAAAAGCCTTTGAAATGTATAATTTACCTTTTAGTGTCCAACTTTTACGTTTGCGTTGTGTTTTAATGGGCCTAGTTACGGATTTACCCTTTTTTGCCACTGTTTACTACATTACCCAACATGCCTCTCCTGTTGGGAGATGACGTCACAGGACATCAACAACTCACATGTGGCCTTGAAGTCGCCGCCGTTGCTGCCGTGTTGCTAGCGCTAACCGGTTACTGTGCTTTCCCAGCCCAAGTACCCGATTCAGTCCCACACAGCCACGCGGGGTTTGAACATAGCGCTACCCGAGCCAGCATGCCGCCGAAGAAACCCGCCCCGGCCACGGGCAATAAAAAAACCCAAGAGAAGAAAAAGGAAAAGATTATCGAGGTAACGGTAGCACGAGCTAGCATGTCGGCGTTCGCCGTTAGCTCGTCGGCTAACGGAAGCCAAAACAGGTCCATGCTAAAGTTGTTCTGCTCTGTTTGCTCGTTTCTGTGCTCGGTATGACTCCCTGCTTGTTTCTCCTTTGGAAAGAAGTTGGCCATTACTGTAAATGCGGATCTAAAATGCTGTCGGAAGTGCCATAAATACACGTAGCTTACGCCGAGGCGGCCGGAGGCTGCCGTAAGGGCCCAGACTTGTCACAGCGAAGGTTTATCAGCGTTAAATAAACACTTAGCCTACGTCCTGTACGTTGTGTTTATTCGTTTTTTTGCTTGTTGACTTTGTGTTTACGTATGAAATGGTTTAAACAGACAACCCGGTAGTTGTGTCTTGTTGGCCTTTCAAAAGTGTCCAAAATGGACAGAAAGTTGGGCAGAGCAGGTGAAAAACGAAACTATATAAGCGGGTTTTTAATGTGCGGTGCCACCTCTTATAAACAATAACTAATATGTATCGATCCAGAAACTCTTTAAGACTCATCTAAGCTATTTCCCCCCCAAAAGTAGGAACACTGGCAAATACTGCCATGCTGTGTTTTGTGGTTTTAACAGGAATGTTTGTCTACATAAAGTTAGAAATGGTGACAGAATATTAGTAAAACGTTCGACCAGATTCTGTAGATATTTTAATGTGTAAATCAAAACTGTGAAATGTCTTATCTGACACTTGTCCTTTTCCCTAACCCCCCCCCCCCACCTCCCCCCCCCCCCCCCAAATGAAATATTTGTTCTTGTTAGCGGTGGCTTTTTTCCCCTTCCAAATCTTGCTTTTAAGTCAGGAATGTTTTGTTGAAATAATTATTATTGAATTTAACACCCTAACAAGACACTGTGGATCACTGCAACAGTGCCCTGCAAAAAAAACAGAGCCAAAAATAAAAGACATTGTCTTGAAATTAGTGTATTTGTCCTTGATTTGAGCAGGTAAATAAGATGATCTGCCAATAGGATGACTGTTTTTACCCTTAAAATAAGATAATCAGATATACTCCACTTGAAATAAGATGATGGAGATGAGTTGTTCCTATATTAAGCGTAAAAATCATATTCAGCATTGAAGGCTATGGGAAGGTACTGATACATGTTTATGTCTGTACGGTTGAGTTAAACGGACATCCAGTGCTTCGTGGTTCAAATGCTGGAAGTCCAGGGTGCGAGTTGTCTTCAGAACATTAAATAATAACCGCGCTGTCACTTTAACTAAAGCAACTTGTTGATCACTGATGAAAACGGCAGAAGCGGGAGGTCTGCTGACGTGGCTTGAAAGGAACAAGCTCTCTGCCTGTAGCATGCATCATACCAGGGAGATCATTTGGGAAAGAGACATTTTATCCTTCATAGGGCTGAAAGTGAAGAGGAGAGACGGTCAACAACATGCTAACTAACTCCTGCTTCATTCAGAGCGTCCCGATGAACTGAATCACTGTACGCGGAGGCTGCACTGCCCAGCCTCTGCAGGGAGCAAATAGTTTTGTTTTAAATGTAGACCCTCGTGAAGTGGTTGCTGCGTGGGATTTGTCTTGGAAGTCTGAGAAGAGAAACCTGAGAGCTAATAAATAATCTGTACAGATGATTTGGATGCTAAACTAGAGTTCTGACCTTCCCAGTAGGAACCCTCTTCTTTCTTGTTTTAACCCATTGAGAACTTGGGAAATCTTACTTCTGAGGACAAAGCTCTGATGAAACACGACGATGTGACGGTTCTGTTCATGGTTGTTAATAGGCTGATGTCAAGTGCTTTGGATGCATGGAAAGGACTGAGAATGCTTTGTGAATATAGAAAAAACACAGAAATACTAATTTTAGTCCTAAATGTTTTAGATGATAGAGCCTCGGTCGGGGGCGGACAGTTAGAATAAACTACAATACCGTTCCTGGCATTGCATTAAAACACAGGGACGCTTCTCCAGGAAGGTGAAAACTTTTCCGTAAAACGCACCTCACGTCGTACGTAGCTAACACACACTCAAAGTATATCTCACATCATTCCGTCAACACATGCATGTCCTAAAACATGTTCTGTTTAGTGGCTTAGATAACATCCTGTGAATCGCCTCAAAATACAGGCACTCAGCAGGGCCGCACGATCATTCAATAACAATATGTATTGATCGATAAACGTGTAATACGATAGAAAAAAGGGTGAAACAGTTCAATAGAAGCAGTTTTCCTTCCTTTTGCACTCTAGAACATCATGTAGATTAAAACTACAGTCGTTACGTCCTCCCAGCCAATCACAAAGACCCAGGAACGCTCCGTCCCCAAAGAGTTCAGAGAGCACATGTTATTTTTTCATTTTCAAATTTATAGTTTAAGTAAAAAGGTTGGTTGAATAAAGGGTTGAGTTTGCATTCAGTGTTTGTGTGCTCTCTATCTATAAATAGGTCGCTAAGCAACAGCATGGCCAGGGCTGCACTTAAAATATGTTTTATAACTTTTGATAGTTATCAATATCGATCAATGATTTCTATTTTATCAATATGCTTTTTTCCTATATCGTCCAGTTCTAGCGTGTAGCAGCTTTTAAGATCGCTGCTTTTCAAAAGAAGCTGTTTTTGTGTGTCTGAGATACCGAATGTTCAGATGTCTCTGGTCTTAACAGTAAATTACGTACAACGGCATTTTTAAGACAACCGTGTGATTTCTTTTAGCTGAATGCCGTAAATGTGGGATCCATGATCACTCCTCGACTTTTATGTCGCTCACGCGTTCATCGTTAACGCCACACATCATGTGCTCCAGGCACAACCGCCACGGTCCATAAATGTCATTTTATCTTCATTAAATTAATAGCTTTGTTTTTATCAAGCTATTTCTTTCCCAACCAGGTTCTATTAATTTATTTATTTTTTGCATGTTTACTGATTTATCTGTTATTTATTCAACTCTAATCCAGTTCATTGGTGTCATCTACAAAAATTGAGTTTCAACTAGTTTCAGTTTAAACATCATTAGAGTTAATAAAAAAAAACCTGGACCTCTGCGTTGAACCTTGTGGATCACCAGCAGGGCCGAACCTCTCATTTCTGTGTTATTCTTCTTACCTACCATGGCCTGTTTCCTAAATAACTTCTCAGCCAAGGGTTTACTGCTCTCTCATTCATTCCCCCCGGTCACAGATGTTGATCAGCTTCTTTGGCCATGCCATGGTCAACAAATATTTTCATTTTTTAATTCTTGTCGATTTTTAATAAATCATTTAAACACAAATTCACAAACCACTTTCTTATTAAAGGACATTCTATGTGAGTGGTTTTAGATTTTAATGATGAAAATGTGTTGTTGTTTTTTTTTCCCCCCTCAGGACAAGACTTTTGGCTTGAAGAACAAAAAAGGGGCCAAGCAGCAGAAGTTCATTAAGAACGTCACACAGCAAGTCAAGTATGGACAGCAAAGCGCCAGACAGGTTGGTGCTGAGAGGGTCTGCTTCATTCTCAGTTGACCCGTTCCTCTGCTGCTTCAGAAGCTCTGCAGGGATTTTATCTGGTTTTAAACGTGCTTAATTCTCCGTGAAAATGCCTTAAAGCTCGTTGAGCTGCACCAGATTCTACTACTTGTCTGTTTGTGTGTCCAGGAGGCGGACAAGACCAATAAGAAGGCGGACAAGAAGAAGGAGCTCGATGAACTCAATGAGCTCTTCAAGCCTGTAGTCGCTGCCCAGAAAGTCAGTAAAGGTAAGAAGCACACAGTCAGCCCAGCTATCCGTTCCTTAGTTTATGGTCCTTATAACCTCCATCTGGTCTAAGCTACACATGACAGACGTTTGCTTACTAACGGCTTTCTCTTGTGGCTTCTGCGCAGGTGTTGATCCAAAGTCGGTGCTGTGTGCGTTCTTTAAGCAGGGCCAGTGTACTAAAGGCGACAAGTGTAAGTTCAGCCATGACTTGTCCATGGAGAGGAAGTGTGAGAAGAGAAGCGTCTACGTGGACGAAAGAGATGAAGACCTGGAGAAAGGTTAGTGGATGTGATGTTAGAAAGCCCAGCGACTCTGACTACAGGGCTGTAAATTAGGCTAATGCAGGTCACACCAGCAGCCTGTAGGGCTGTCAGAAACCAGTAGTTTACAAATCCATTATGCTGACCATTAATTGAGTAATTGGATAAGAAAATTGACAATCTGCAGATTTTCCACATTAAGTTTATTTTATGAGTAAGAGAAATAAAGGGAAAAATGCAAATGATCAAATAATGCAATTCTTTTTTTTAAATAACAATGATAAATCTGCAGCTGAAAAGTTCTAGGATCAAAATGTTTAAAGTTCAGCCCTTTTTGGTTGACTTAACATCAATACAGTGCCTTTTCAGTGATGATGTTCACAAACAAAAAAAAAACACAAAGTTTCACTTGTGTATTACATTCTGGATTATTTTTAGATTAAAAAGCATAATTCTATTTAAATAAAACAGAATCCTTCTGGTTTACTTCAGGGCCAACTGAAAGTTATTTTCATTCTGTAGTGAAGCAGCTCTGATTTGTTGTCCCTAACATCTTTAAACTAAAAACCACACGCTTTGTTTCCTCCTGCCCCTCATAGTTATTTAACCTAACAAACTCACCCTCTACAAATGCATGCACTCAATGCACCCCACTCTGTTTTCACTTATTGTTATGGCACCCACGTGATTGGCTGTTTGGTGTTGACCAATCAAAATGAGTCGTGGTGAGAGAGGAAAGGTGAGGGGCCCAGCAGCCAGTAGAAGCTCTAATCTTTGGCAGCTAGAAGCTCAGCTGATACGATATTTTCTTTTCTGGTAAATTTAAACTTCAGGTCTCTTTCTCTGCGCCGCTTTTTGCCCGCTGGCATCCACGTAGTAGCAGGCTAAGCTGTCATTAGTAGGGCCGGGTATCAATTAAAATTTCAAGAATCGATTCAATTCCGATTCTCAAATTGGATTGTTGGTATTAAAAACATTTTTTTAGCCGTTACCTGAATTTCATGACTGTGTAATTATGCAACATATTGATACCAGTATCATATTAACATTTAACAGCAAATTAATAATTGATTATTTCAACATACCGAGAAGGTTTGCCTAACACAGCTATGATGATGATCACGTCTGTTTAAACATTAAAGTTCAATGCAGCACGTTGTCATTTTCAGGTGTCCTACAAAAAATCCAGTTTGCTTTGTCACATGGCTCAAAAAGTCTAGAATCCACCTTCCTGAGTCCAATGAAAACAGATGCTGCTTTATTCTTGGAAAACACATTTTTGTTGCTGCTAGATAAACCCCATGGATGGATCAGAAGCAGATCCCACATGTTATAAAATAAACACTGAATAAAGTTGCTTCATATTTATTCTAAACTTTGGCAGATGTAAATTTAAAGAGAGTTTCCTTCAATCAAGAAGTAGGATGAAAGAAAAAGGCAGGTATCTTTGAAAATATAAAGATGCATTATGGAGACAGTCAGAAGCTGGCTGCTCATCTAAAGCCACATTCTGGGAAATTAATGCAAAGTTAAGTGGAAGGAAACTTTTTGCAACTTCTCCAAAAATTACTGGGCGTACAGATCGTAAACACACCCACTCTAGTTCTACATAGCTAGTCAAACTGAAATTTGAGAACATGCTTTGGTCAGACTCCCATACTAGACATCTTGGATCCTAACCCAGATACTTGGGATTGGAGTTGGCTGCCTCTGGTCTTTAGTAGAAATAGTAACTGCTTTTAATTCTGTAATTTAATGTTGCCCGTTTTGTTCAGACACTATGGAGAACTGGGATGAGAAGAAGCTGGAGGAAGTGGTCAACAAAAAACACGGAGAAGCAGAGAAGAAGAAAGCAAAAACACAAATAGTAAGCGTTGTCCCTACAGCGTGATTGGTGTAAACGGGGGGTGGGGGGGGTCTTACCGCATTACTTGTTTTTATTTGGTCGGTGAACTCTTGACTCTTTGTCCCTGAACACCATATATGGTTTTCCTGTTTGTTTGCAGGTGTGTAAGTACTTCCTGGACGCCATAGAGAATAATAAGTATGGCTGGTTCTGGGTGTGTCCAGGAGGGGGCGACAACTGTATGTACAGGCACGCGCTGCCGCCTGGTTTTGTACTAAAGAAAGACAAAAAGAAGGAGGAGAAAGAAGAAGAGATCTCATTGGAGGAGCTGATAGAGAGCGAGGTAAGACGGATGGCTGGCTGTTTGGGATGTTGGTGCCTGGGAAGTCAGCAGATGGCTGAAAAATAAAAGACAGACCAGCAGAAAGTTTGATGTGCTCTCACAGTATGAGTGGTCAGTATGTTTTCACCATTTAACGGCTTTTCAGTACATCAGAAAAGTTCAGAAGGCCAAAACCACCATGTTACCAGAAATGAGCATCAATCCACATTATTGTCGTAACCCTACAAGTCAGGATTTTTCTGAACATACATGAATATATTTTACACACACTATATAAAAAAATGCAGAAAGCCTGAGGAAAATGTATGTTTTGGTCTAACTTATTAATTATGATACAAAGAAAGCCTGACGTTTTAGTTTTAATGTTTTTTTTTTTTTAAAGCAACCAAAAAGATTTTCTCTTTAGAAAAGTTTAGTTTCCTCACAATGAGCTGTATCAGGCTCTAAATGAAGGCGCTGCTGTCCAGGTTTTTACTAATCTCAGGAAGAGAACGGGTCTGAGGCGGTCCGGCTGTGACAGGATGCCGGCTGCTGAGTCGGGAGCTTTCAGCTTAGCTCAGGAACTGCATGTAGGTTACACCTGCCAGAGGGAGCTACTGACGTATAGGTTTTAAAAAGTCAAATGCCGTGACTATGGACCTTTAACGTTCCTGGAACATTCAGCGCTGAGTTTTTAGGAGTCGGGCTCCGCCTCGGTTTCAGTAAAAGAAACTTTGACACTTCAACCTACCAAGACGTTTTGAACTATTTCAGGCGTCCGGTGTTGTGGGAGCAGTTTGAAGGCGGGTACTTCCTGTGCCAACAGAACCGCAGAGCAGCGCACACAGCAAAGTCCATAAAGACACGGACGAGCCAGTTTGGTGTGGCAGAACAAAGTCTTGAACTCAACCCAATGGAATACCCCTTGGGGCGTGTTAGAGGGGAGACTTTGCAGCGACCTAGCTAACGCGTTTCTGGAAGAATGGGCAAAAGTTCCCCTGAACTTCCCTCTGGGATTATTAAAGTATTTCTGATTCTGATTCTGAACACACGTGAACGTTGGGCAAAGCCTCCCAGGAAGCTTGAAGCTGTGAGAGCTGCACTGATAAACGCCCTGGTGCAATAAAAGCATCAGTCAGGGCGTGAGGACACACGGGCAGATACCTGTGGCAGTGTGGTGTGTGTGGTCTGCAGAGAAACCAGCGACCTCTGCTGCAGTTCTGTTATCCTGTTCTGACGTCTGTCCCTCCATCCGCAGCGGGCAGCTCTGGGTGCAAACGTAACCCGCATCACGCTGGAGACCTTCCTGGCCTGGAAGAAGAGGAAAAGGCAGGAGAAGGTTGGTGTCCCTTCCACCGCCATGATTCATCTTTGTTTCAGCGGCTCACAAAGAAACCTATTCGTCAGTCAGGATTTGAGCGTGACGCGTTTGCTGTTGATTCCAGGTGGACAAAGCCAGAGAGGAGATGGAGAAGAAGAAGGCAGACTTCAAGGCCGGGAAGTCGCTCATCGTAAGTACACACGCAGTTAGCAGACCGAGGAGGCTGAGGCCACGCGTGCCCACGCTAACATGCACCTTTCTACTGGGCGGGGCTTTTCAGGTGAGCGGCCGCGAGGTGTTCGAGTTCCGGCCGGAGCTTGTTGATGACGACGACGACGAAGCCGACGATACTCAGTATGCCGACGAAACAAAGGAGGAGGAGGCGGAGGAGGTAAAGCTAAAAATGCACCCTGACCTAGTCTGAGATGAAGATTGTTTCCTGTCTGAGCCAGTTTAGATTTTCCTGACCTCATGTTGAAGTGATGCATTGTGGACAGGAACAGTAACTGCGATGCTTGCTGTGCCTGTCTCACCTGAAACATCCAGGACATTTCTGTCACAGCTCAGATGAGCAGATATCAGGAAAGCAATGTCGTAATCCTCAGTCAATTCAGATGTACTCTCTTCAAAGCGTGGTTGCTGGTCTGATTCTGCAGTGGCGGTTCTGATGTGTGTCAGCAGGTGGCAGAGTTGTACCGTGTATTGGTCCATACCTTCACGTCCTCTGCCAGTCTATACAGGGATATTTATGTCACCCCAGCAGCTCTTATTTACTAGAGCTGGGTTCATCCATGGGACAGGTCCCAGTCACTCTGCGTTTTCCATTTATCGCATCAAAAGTAAAAACTGGTCAGAAGTCGCTCAAAGATGGCACTGGCAGGTCAGACCTGAAAGAAAGTCAGAAATCAGTTCAGTGAGGGAAAAGCCGGTCAGGGCGTCTCTGGGTCTTCTCACGTTGCCCAGCTGAAGGTTGACCCTCCGGAGCAGACCGTGGCCTAACCTGCTGTCCCTTCTTTCTTCCAGACCGACTCTTCAGACGTCCAGGACATAGACCTGTCTCGCTTTGTTCCACAAGAGGTCGACCACACGGGTATTACAGTAGCAGCTACGGACCGATTCAGCGCCAGGAATGAGACGGCAAAAGTGGACAACGGTGAGAAAGAGATGTTTGAGCTTGGTTTGTTTCTCCTCCTATGATCCATTATAGACCGACTGCTATTATCTGTAGGATAAAACCTATTGGCCATATCAGCTAATTTACCATTTTCATTTATTGTTAAACTGTAATGTGATCATCTTCAGAACAGCCAACTTCATCACCAGCCGAAGGCTTTGGCAAACCTTTTTTTTTTTTTTTCTAAAACGTACATTAATATTTAAGGCCTCCTAACATTGAATGAAATCATCTAAAATTTCATAATGAACAACAAATTTTCATGGGGAAATATGCTAACTCTGCCTTTTTAGCCCTTAAATGCATGTACTTGTCAGTAGGAGGGCAGAAAAGTTGATGTTAGTCTCCCAGGAGCTGCGTAGACCTTTATGTTCTGTTTGGCTCTTATTTTATCTACAGTGGCGTCTCTGGCATGAGAAGTTAAGTGGGGCACAAAAACTCAACACAGCAGCAACTGATTTTTATGTGATTAATACAACCTTACCTTGATCAATGTTAAATGAAACAGATACATTAGCATAAACCAACACACTAGAAATGCCATTTCATATGAGCTAAATGTAACACATTTTTATACATAAATCTACAAATAAAGGTTCATTAATAACGTTAATTTATTGAACAGAAAATATTCATATCTATCATTCAATGAGCCGCCAAGGACAACCAAAACTAGATGGTCACACAACATCTGGCAGAACGAAAATGTAACTTGTGCAATTCCAGTATTTGGATTGGACAATCTAAGCTTGGGGCCACAGGATTTGTGCCCCACAGCTGTCTACTGAGAGCATGTTAGGCGTACGCCCTGCGATCTCTGATGTTCATTATTTAAACGTCTCGTCTGAAATGTGCCTCCTTCTGCTTCCAGAGGAGCTGCTGAACGGGGCCTGCGGTGGCGCCGAGGAAAACGGCCTGCCGGGGGGAGGCGAGGATGGAGGAGGCGAGGATGAAGATGACGTTCCAGTGGATGAAAATCTATTCACGGGGGAAGATCTGGAGGAGCTGGACGAAGAACTCAACACGCTGGGGCTGGAAGACTGAGATGGAGGAGGAGGAGGAGCAGAGGTCGAGACGGACTAAGTGACAGAAAGGAATGACGGATGGATGCATGGAGCTAAACATCTGAGATCGGACATTTGAATGGTTTTAACTTTCAGAGACTCCAGTAATAAAGCCTGATTATCTCATGACATCACTTCCTGTCTCTGCGCCCTGTGTTTTCAGTGTCAGCCTTCAGGCCACATCGCTGCGTAGAAACTGGGCCTGTTGGCATTTCCTCAGCCAGGGTGCTCATTCAGAGATTTTGGGTGCACTTTGGATTACTGAGAAGCTTGCTGGTTTACATTTAACAGTTTCTTTGGCCTCCATCCTTCTCTTTGGGATCAATTTAATCGTTTATTTAGAGATGAACAGGATGACGTTTCTGTTGAGCCCCTGGTCAGAGGCAGAAATAACCGTCAGTGATTCTGGTCCAGTTATAGTGTGAAGATGCACTTTTCTCTCTCCAACAAACCCATGATTTAATTTAACCGACATAAAACCAAAAATCTAATCCAGCCCTTTGTTCACAAACATTACCTTCCTCCCTGTGCAGGTTTGTGCTCATGGCCAGCTCCATATTGTAAATAATGTTCTCTTGAGATGCCTCCTTACAAAATAAAGCAACTCTACATTCAGCGCCTGTCTTGTCTTCTTAGGTAACCGCCTTTGCTTTGGGCCTCAGCCAGCTCATCTGTTGCTCCCACAGGCAGAGAGCCGATGTTTTAGTCCTTTCTTTGTAACAGCTGTCAGTCGCAGGCCCTTCGGTTCTGGATGAGACCCAGCAACGGTCCTGATTCCAGCCTTAACGGCCCAACTCGCAGCCGGGTTGTTCAGAGACGGTTCAAAGCCTTCCCTGCTACCCCGCTGAACACCTGTGGGTCAGGTTGCTGGTTGAGGAACAGGATGCCCTCCCACAGCAAGAGGAAGAGCCAGGCTGGGGCTGGTTCTCCCACACACAGCCGGCCGCCTGGATTGCTAAAGGAATTGCCTTTTATTTTATTTTTACTTCCACCGTCTGATCTTTTGCAGACTTCACGTTTTTATGGCTGCAACCCATGAATGGGTTTCCTCGTGTGGCGCCATTTAGAGAACCAGGCGTTCTGATGGTTTAAGATCATTTTATAACAAATTCAATTCAGTTTTATTTCATTCATGAAACGTGTCATCTCAAGGCACTTTCCAAAGTCAAATTCAACCAGATTATACAGATTGGTCAAAAAGTTTCCTATAAGGAAACCCATCAGATTGAATCAAGTCTTGGCAAGCAGCATTCAACCCACAGGGAGAGTCGTCTGCATTGTCCATGGCTTTGCAGCAATCCCTCATACTGAGCAAGTATGAAGCGACAGTGGGAAGAAAAACTCCAGCAGAACCAGACTCGGTGTGAACGGACATCTGCCTCGACCAAATGATCAGCCAAACACCAACCTCCATCAGTTTGGTTGGTATCCACTGGTTAGAAGCATATTTACCCCTAGAGCGCCCTCCATACTTACTGCCACCCCTGAAAATGTGGGAAAGTACATTTAGTCGCCTCTTTCAGCTTCTCCTGCAAGCTTTCTACAGGATTCAGCTCAGTGGAGACAAAGCGCCTTGGAGGAGATTTGGGATCTCCCGGAGCATTTCTGTTCATTAGCTCATGTGTTTAGGGTCGTTATGGCACCAAAAAGCCCACAATGGTCATTTTTAGTTTACCAATTAGTCCCATCGTTGCCTAAAATATCCTGGCGGTGCTGGAAAGACTTCCTGCTCACCGACAGGGATCCTGGGCCTTTGGACTATAGACAGTACCACAGGTCCTCCATCGTACTTCAGTGGTCATGAGGCGCTTCCATGCGTGTTTGATTCTAATGCAGACAGAATGGAAACGTCTTCCACAGCAGTGAGACTTTGAAACGTTTATTTCAGTAACTCAGCTCACTAAGGGAAAGATATAGATTAATGACAGACTGATGGTTTCAAACCTTTATTTGTTAAAAACAAACAGAACTTGTGGCTGAACTGAGCTGATCCCCTTACCAGTGCTGGCAGACAAACCTGGGTGCTCCTCACCGTAGACATGAAGGTGGCCATTACTTTTCACAGCTTCTGGCTTCTTCCATCTCATCTCTGACGACTTGGGTTTTACACGAAAGACATTTGGGTCACATTCACACCACTCATCAACACCAACACCAGTTTAGCACTAATTTTTATTATTAATATTATCATTATTGCCAGGCCTCCACTCTGCTGCCCCTTTGTGGTTCAGGGGTGGTAGTAACGCCTCACATCTGTTCCTTTATTATGAAGCAGGAGGTTTAGAGTTGTTGAAAATTAAACTGTGTGGTCAGAGTGGGCCCCACCAGGTCTTGAGGCTCTAAAGTGAAGGTTTATGCAAATCTTCTTTTCTATGCACTGCAACAGACAAACAACAGTTTGCACAATGTGTTTGGGGGTTGACACGCCACATGGGTTGGAATAGAACCGAAACAATTACATTTTAGGGCTGCACAAT
The DNA here is from genome assembly GCF_011125445.2 of Fundulus heteroclitus. Lineage (NCBI taxonomy): Eukaryota > Metazoa > Chordata > Actinopteri > Cyprinodontiformes > Fundulidae > Fundulus > Fundulus heteroclitus. The sequence continues at coordinate 40,323,280 of NC_046382.1, forward strand.
GTAAGAAAGGTTGCGATACTATTGGGAAATGCGATAACAGCATAGCTTGCGACAGGTACAGAAAACAAAATGGTTAATGTCTGTTTTAGGATATAATGAGGAGTCTATCCAGCTACTAAAACACAAAAACATTCATCATTGCCATGTCAAAGACGAGGTTTCCTCTGTCCAAGTTGTGGTGTTTTGGCTGTAGGTTCTAATCAACTCTACCACCTTTTTACCTTTTCACACGTTTTATGTTCAATTAAACAATAAATGTCATCAAACACATGGTGGCACAGAGAACCTTGGCGCCAGTGGCTTAAATAATTACCACTTATTGCACCGCAGGCGGTTCTGTGCGACATGGAAATTGTGACCATGATAAACTTGCGCCTGGTTGTGCAGCCCTGACATGTTTCATCATTGACTCTTAGGTGTAACAGAAGACAAGACAGACCCAAAGCAGAGCTTGATGTAGTTTTTATTAAGGAAAGGATGGGTTCAAAGAACACATTTAGGTGAGCTCAGAATGGGTTCACAGTTCAGTCTACAGGCCCCTGCTTCCACCTCTCACTAAACCAGCCACTGCTCATCGCCTCATCATCCACAGCTCTGCCCCTCGGTGGGAATCAAAGCCAGACATCATTCAACACAGAAAAGCCAAACTTCTTCACAGACGGCATACAGGTCAGACAAAGGGGTCGGGTCAGAGGTCAGGAGGAGACGTTGCTGTCTGTCGGTCTGTCAGGTCAGGTGTCGTTTTGTCATGACAACAGTCGCCTGGGGAACAAGAAGCTGCAGCGTTATTAGCAGGAAGGGAACTCCCCACGTCTGGAGGCATCTGTTCAACATCAGACTAGAGGTGGCCGGCCTGCGAGCTCTCACAAACAGCTGCTCTGCAAACGGACCCGGGTCTGACCGAGAACCGAGGCTTTGCAGGCTGACGCACGCAGTGCCTTGGAAAAGTCTTCATTCACACGCCAGCCACAAAGCTCCGTTTGCCTCTTTGGGATTTCATATGTTAGAATACCGAGTGGTGCACGTTAAACAGAAGGAAAATGATACAACTTTCACTTTCTGACGCAACTCATTAAAGACATCTGACAGGGCGCCATTCAATACGTCGTCCGAAAATGGGAAGCATGTGGTACAAAAAGCCGCCATCTTCCCAATCTGATAGGCTGGGCGAGGCAGCTGTGAGCCCTTTGCTACTCTGGAGGAGCTGCAGAAATCCACAGCTCAGGTGGGAGAGTCTTTTGGCTGAAGAGCTTCTAGTCGTGCACTCTGCAAATCTAGAAGAAGCCATAGTCCATTTAGCACTTTGCCACAAGTCATGTAGGGAACAACGAGTCAGATGAGCTTATATACGAAAGACATGTGATCCTAAAGCCACAGTCCAGAGGGGGGCGGATGGTAGTGACAGCATGGAAGCTTTTTGGTCAGAGATGGATGGGGCTAAATAGTGGAGCATCCTGTCAGAGGCTGAAGGAGGCTGGGGCTGAGGTTCACCTGCCAGCAGGACAACCACCCCAGACATCCAGCCAGACCTACGCTGGAAGGCTTTGGCTTGGAGCATAAATCGGTCCAGTCAAAGTCCAGACCTTAGCCTCTCTGCAAAACTGTGATGAAAATTAATGTTCACGGATGCTCTCCATCCAATCTAGTTTAACTTCGGTCTCTAGTTGAGCAAAGCAAAACACAACGTGTATTTTTTTTTAGACGTCAGAAATTAATTTAAAACCATGCCTCATCTTCCTTCTGCTTAAACGCTCTGCACCACCACGCGTTGGTTTAAAACCCCAACACTTTAAAGTCTGAGACGGGTCACAACGTAAAACGGTGTGTGTCGTGTACGCAGACTTTGGCAAGGCACCGCCATTGAAACACTTTATAGTGAAACGCAGGCACCAAACTCTGAACTAAAGGCTCCTTTAGTGTAGATCAAAGTATTCATGAAGCAGCTCTAACCTCCTCCAGAGCGCCCCACTGCAGGCACAGGCGCCGCCATTTTTACACTCAGTGCCAGAAGCACACACCGGAGGTCTAATGAGACGACAGGAAGTTAATCACTAACCTTAGGTCTAGGTTTCTCATCCACTGGTGTTAGGATTCCTTACCTTTCTCTCGGCCTCTGCATACTATACAAAGAAGAAGAAGTGTCCACAACCTCCGGTGTGACCTTCCAGCATTGATGGTAAAAATGGCGGCCCCCTGCGACTGCAGTGGGGCGCCTCTCCACCATTTTGCCCTTCCCTGTCTGGGAGGTTGAGCTAAACTTGCCACTTACCTGCTCTCGAGCCGCCGTCCTAGTAGGTACGAAGACGCTTGTGAGACTCCTCCCGGGGAGGATCCGCCAGCATCACCTTCAGCTTGACTCCGTTGACAGTCCGACCGTGGAGCAGCGCCATGGCCTCGGTGGCACTCTGGGACACAGGGGGGAGACGGGAGCTCACGCTAGCGCATCTTAAGCCCGCGTCCCACCCACGCCTCGCTACTCGTGCGGGAGGCCAGCGTGACGTTTGGGAGACTTGCCTGTTTGTCAGCGTACTTCATGTATCCAACCTTCCTCCCGGGAACTAAATGGACCTCGATGAGGGAACCAAAGCGACTGCGGAGACAGCGGGAGAGGCGTGTCAGCGTGTTCCTGTCCGCAGCGCCTCAGCGCCAGCATAAGAACAGGGAAGATGGCTACCAGAAGACGTCCTCCAGCACGTCGTACGGCAGGGGCGAGGGGTTGAACACCACAAACAGCCGCTCCTTGGCTTTGCTGTCAGACGGGGCTAGCTTCTTCGGAGGAGGCAGGTTGGCGTCTGTCTGGATGCGGGTCACCGGCGAGGCCGACGGGAAGCCCTGCTGGAGACAGACACACGGTGGCATGGGAGAACTCGGGTACCCAGGAGACACCGCACAGAGGTTCACTGTGATTGGTCGACATCATTGTCACATAAACTGTTTCTGGACTATATATGTCCACTCTTTAAGTAAGTAGACCTACATGCAAGAAGAGTTAGAAGGATGACGGGTGGCTGAGCGAACGGAGTAAATAAACTTACGGCAGGTTTGATCATCTTGCTGCTGGAGGCTCCATTCCACATCGACCCGTGGATCTGAGCCGTCACCATCTGGGTGGCCATCCGGCCTGCGGGGCTGCACACAAACCAACGTTCTGTCAGCCAGAGGCTCTCGCTGCAGCTCCAGTCAGGAAGCAAGCGCTTTTGGTTCAGGGCTGCGTAATAAAGCGCTCTAAGAATGAAGGGAACGCTACTGAGACAGCAGAGCTGAGCCGGAAAGACATGACCAGCCTACAGGGGGCTTAACCTGACGTCACAGAGAACGTGAAGGTGAAAGCTGAAGGAGCAGGACGGTCCGGTCTACATGGCCCCCAGGTGCTGGTGTGCATGCTGGACAGTGGTGCTGGATGGTTACCGGGGGGGCTCTCCTCCCACAACCCGACCAGCAACCTGGTGCCGTCAAATGGACCCGGACATGACTCTCCAGAGATGTTCTGTTGGATTTAGGTCAGGGGGGCGTGGAGGCCTGTCTGGTCAGGCCTTACGCAGCAGGAGGAACCCAGGACCCACTGCACCAGTGAGGGGTCAGATGGCAGCCAGGGTTCCATGGTATATCCTGTTCAGGTCTCTGCCGCCAAGGATCCGCCTCTCCAGGTTCTGCTGCAGGCAGCAGAACCTTCCCCGCAGCTTCTCCAGACAACTCTCACCTCGGTTAACCGAGGCAGGGAGCATGGGGCCCACCGGGCCCTCAGGCTACCCTGCTCTGATGCTTTGGTCAGAGCCTTTCAGGTCCCCTTATGTGTGATAAATATGACAAAGTTCACGACTTAAGAATCCTTTTTTAAGGCCCGGTAAAGACGCAGACGGTGAACGCGGCCCTTAGGACAACATCCAGGCCCGCCTGCAGCAGTCTGGCCGTCCTTTGATGCTGCTTCTTGCTCCGGTTTGATTCACTTGTTTCTGTTTCATCCATAAATGTGACACTAATGACCTCACATTCACATTCAGTAATAACCAACAACACGGTAATTACAGCCCAGGCCACAAGCTGCCAAGGTCAGGGTTAATCATCAGCTGCATCTCAGCTGTGTTTTATCTAAGAATCCCATTGGCCTGGAAAGAAAGTTGTTTTTTTAAACTCTTAACCTTTCTGGAACTACTTAGTCAATTCTTAGAGATTTACATAACGTGTCTTTAGTACGCACCTCTCTCCGTCGTCATAAAAAATCAACTGAAGTCTGTTGCCAGGCGGATACTCGAAGTAGTCCAGTTTCTCCTTGGCATAAACTGCTGATCCCAGATTATTGTAGCGAATCAGAGCGTGACCTGGAGGCACAGGACACACGGAGGAGCCGGATTAAGCCGGATCATTTCCAATCAGAAGCGACACGGCCACGTCACACACAAACCGCTCAAGTTCGGCTTCACATGAAAACGCCTCACGGCAGGCTTACCCAAACAAACCTTTCCAAGACAGTTTGTGTGCCGCCATCATGGCCGGCAGACGTTACAGAAAGCATCAAATGAAATGTTGTGCCGCGCCATGAGGAACATAGATATCAGACTGTAAACTCCTGAGGACTGCCCTCACAGCAGGACGCCTCCTGGCTTCTAAAAACGTCCCCCAGGATCAAATCCATCCCCTTTGCCACGGACACAGCTCTGTTTTTCTCTGGACCTGTATGGGGTTCTCATCAGAGACATCAAACTGGGACCTAAGCTTCCTGATTCCTGAGGAATCAGACGTCGAAGCCAGCAACCAGCCTCCACAGGAAGCTGACCTGAGAACTGCATCCCGGCAAGCTAGACGGCCTGCAGCGGGCACAAAGGAGAGCGAGAGCCGGCGCCGGCCCGAACAGCTAGCTAGCTAGCTGCCCCCTGCAACAACTCATTGCTACGGGACACAGAGGATGAGCTTTGGCAGAGATGAACGGGGAAAGTTAGTCTCAGATGAAACAATGTGGCATTTTTCAGTGTTCTGAGGTTTGCCTGAAACCTACAGGCAAAGCTTCCTGCCAGCTGCCCTAACGTGGAGGGCCACAACAACGACTCTATTAAAATCGGTAATTAAAAGCGTTGGCAACAAGTTTCCGTATGGATTTGTTGCGTCACAAGATGAAAGTGTCACTCACCGTGTCCTTATTTCACCTGCAGAGTGTATTAATGCGGACTGGCTGCAGAGCCAGGCGAACACAGCGAGACGGCTTTATTCGAGGAAATTGTGACAACTGAAAAAAACGCTTCAGGGAGCGCTTCACAAAATCCAGAAGTAAGTAATGGGCCAGCTTTGCAAAAGTGATTCGACCCGGCATGAGAGCACCATGGTGATGATCAGCACCTGAAACAACGAAGATACATGCACTGTTTGAAATAGGATTAGATTTAAAGGGGAGAACGTATTGCGAAAGTGCCGTTCATATGGTCTCAAGGATCCTGTCCTGATGTGTGTTCACTTGTACCAAGCATTATTCAGAGTAGAAACTCTGACATTTGCACTGTTCTTCAATTTCCCTAAAACAACCAGAGGGTTTGTGCTTCTGACCATGCAGGGGGGAAAAAATCAACAATAAACACACAGTGTGTTGGTTCTGACTGCTATGAGGGCAAAGAATGGACCCGCACAAGGTTCTGAGAGTGGTGGGGGCCTTATTACAGCCTCAGCAGCTCTTGCTGTAAATGCACTGACGCTGTCCTTCCCACAAAGACAATCAATGATTCCTAACCAGAACCATGGGTGGACAGCTTGGTGTGGTCCCTGCTGAAGGCCCAGAATGCAGCATTCACATCTGGAGACAGAGCGGCCTACACAGGACTAGAAGTGAACTTAGAAAGGCTGGTCAACACCAACAAGGTCGCACCTCCAGACATGGGGTCAGCCCAGGAGCTTACATCATGTTCTGACCAGCTAGCAGGGGTCTTTCTGGACATCTTCAACCTCTCCCTGCAGCTCTCCATGGTTCCTTCCTGTCTGAAATCCTCTGTTATCGTGCCTGTCCCCAAAAAGCACACCATCACCTGCCTCAATCATTATCGCCCTGTTGCTCTGACCCCCGTCATCATGAAAGGCTTCCAGAGGATCCTCCTAAAGTACATCAAGGACTCTGTTGTGCCATATTAAAGCCACGATGAAATAACTGATGTCAGATTGAATTCAGACCATGTACCATGGAGGATGGACCAGAAGGAATTCCACCACCCTGCTGCAAAGACAGTCTCTCCACAGGGTGCCTGTGTCAGGATCTCTTCAGACTGCACCTCTCAACTCCCTTCAGTCTACCCCTGGCCATAGATCCAGTTCTCATCCTGCTCTGCCCTGGGACTCTAAAGGAGGGGATGCCCTGCAGGAGCCACATGGGGCCTGGAAGAGGCCACAGGCTGAGTGAGACATAAGCCTCTTTGAAACTAAGTTCCTCCCTGGCATCGGGAGAAACTGCCAGCCGATTCAAAGAGAAGTCTCTCACTTCTGCAAAAACAGCGAAGTGAATGAATCCGTCTATGCCAGCTTTGTTTTGCCCTCTCAGCAGACTCCAGACGGAGCTGGTTCCAAGCAACACAGAGCTGAAAAGCCGGCAGAAGGACCCGCTTTTGCATGCTGAGGAAAACCTGCTGAAATCGTGACTGCAACCGGGTCAGGCTGCCTGCAGGACATACGGGCCTCGACTCATGCGCCACCACCGGCAAGCTCATGGCTACATGCCTCCAAGCTGCCCGACCACGCTGCCGTTTAGCTCATAGCTGCAGAGCTGCACGCTAGCCCGCTGCTGAACAGACCAACGATTTTCCCTGCTTTTCAGTGCTTCTTCCTTGGATGGCCAAAGTGGAACGAATTCGCATGAGGCACCGACAGGTTGGACAGAGAGACTCAAAGGGAAAGGTTACATTGGAAAATGTTTGTGATGCGTCCACACGGTGCTCTAAACAAAGGGGCTAACGGAATTAGCCCACGCTAGCATCCTGTTCCATGGGATTGCTGATATGGTTCAAATGTGTTTTATGGTTATAACAAACGTTATCTCCACAGGGGTTTCATACATTCAGGGTTCATACACCTTTTCCAAAGTCAAAATCAAGCACTTTTCAAGCACTTTCAAGATCAATTTTAAAACTTTTTCCAGCACCTTACACCACCGTAAATTACATACCAATACATAGTCAAAATTATTATTTAGTGTTTTTATCGCATTAAAAGAGATGCTATAAACAACCAAAATTGTGTTAGCAGAAGGATCAGATATTTAAGCAAAACAAAAGTTTTGTTTGTCAATGTTCTGCTGGGCCAGTGAGAAGAGCTTCAAATTTACATTTGGGCCATCCATCGACAGCTAAATCAGGTTCTGGAAGCCTATATCTGAACACACCTTTTCAACCTTCTCATGCATTTATTCTGCAGTGTGATGACCCATGAAAAATGATGTTAGGCACCTTGAGTTTACTTGGTTATCATTCCAAAATCGTATGTGCATGTCCAGCTGGCTTTTCTTAATTTCCCTATTTAAACTTTCATCAAACAGAAGTACATATTGAGACTCTTTCTTGGCTTTGGCCTTCATTAGGGAAGAGAAATGAGGTGCAATCCCAAATGTGATGAGGTATACTGCTTTTCTCTCCCCACAAGTAAACTTTGCAATTTCACTATCAGCAAACATGGTTCTGAAAATGTCTGCTGCATTGTCACGTGATTTGTAGGAATAATGGCTGGTTACAACTTTTGTTGCCCAGCATATTTCTGCTTGAAGTGTTGGATTAGAGCTGACAAATGATGTTATGGTGTTTGTGGTCTTGCTGGTTGCCTGCTGTGGATTAGAAGACTGGACTGGAGCACCCCCCCCCCCCCCCCCACCGGTCCGCGAGTCGTCCGCGCAAAACTTTGTCTTCTTCAACCCCCCCGCCAGTCGGTCAGTCGTCCGCGCAAATCTTGTTCCGGCCAACAACTCTCCGCCTTGCCTAAACAAATTCCTGTGGGAAACACTGAACTTAGCCTGTGAATTCCTAGCTAGCAGTTACTAGCGTAAACAAATAGGTGCTAACGCTAACGTGTACTAGGCTACTTGAGTTGGCTTACTTAAAAAGTCTATGACTTACCCTTCATGTGACTCGAGAGTGCAGACTCGCCCATTGTGAAAAGCTGCACGTCTTTTTTGCAGACTTTACAAGAGGCAACTCGTGGGGTTTGTCCCCGTTTAATCCATAATTTGTATTTTTCATCTTCCAGCCAACGTTCATTGAAACGACAACCTCCCGGCATGGTGCAGTAGTGGTTTCATGGGGGCGGAGTCACACATGGAAAAAGACTGGCAGATCGCAGTCACACATAAGCGAGCAGGTTTCATTTTCGGGCTCTCCAACATTTTATTTCTCCATTTAATAAACACACGATTCAGTTAGATAGGTATTTGTTGCCAAAGAAATAGTTACAATTTCAAGCATTTTCAAGCATATCATCCAAAATATAAGCACTTTTCAAACCTTGAAAACACAACGTCAAAATGCAAGCATTTTCAAGGATTTCCAGCACCCGTACGAACCCTGTACATTGATGGGAAATTAATGTTTATGTTATCCGGCCACCCATTATGACTAAAATAAAAGCCAAAGCTTTTAAAGTCAGCGCCGAAAATCCGCTAGTCAAAATGCTACTTAGCACCTGGTTACATTCGGTTCCAGACGTTCAAAAGGAGTTTTAAGCATAAAGCTTGTTTGTTTCGCTCCACCGTTGTTCGATATTTGTATGAGCCTTATTCCCGCATTAATATTGAATATTAATGTTGAGTTAAAGGCGTTTGTTTAACTTTAGGAGTAACCGATTTTAACGACCGATCGCTACAGCGACCCCTAGCGCCTGGAGGTAGAATCGCATTAATAAAATCGGCCGTTCAAAAAAGTTTAAATGATTTTACAGAGCAAACCATTCTTTAAAATATTATTTCCTCAAGGTAATGTTTTGTGTAATTCGGGACTTGCATTGTGAAACACATACCAAATGGTTTGAATTAGTGAAGTTAATTTAACCTCAATTCACATTCTCTAAGATGAACTTTGGTTCTTTAACTGAAAAGAAATGTTATTTCATCAAATAATGTTTTGTCAGGATCTCAGGATTCACATTGTGAATGGATTGAAAACATGCCAAATGTTGTTCTAAATTAGTTAAGCTATTTTAACTCCATTCCATGGTCTTTAAATCAGTTCTGCAGTCAACAAGGATTCACTGAATTAATCTGATGATGATCAACCACTTTTGTTTTGCCTTTTGTTTACCTTTGCATGTAAATAGTTGCTTGGCTTAGCTTTTTTTATATTAATTTTGCTTAGTAGTTGAGTTAAGTTTCACTAGCCTAGTAGAGAGGATTTGTTAATCGAAGTATTGTGTTAATTCAGATAAACAGCATTATATAGTGATGTTCTCTGGATGTTCATTTTATCTCTGTTATTACATTCTTGAACTTGAAAATAAGTTTTCACTCCTTTATTCTATGTGTGTGCAGAGTTTGCTGTTAAAAGATCGCTAGTGCCCGAATTCATCCCTTTCAACCATTGTCCTGATATCAGCTTAAGAGCTGATTATCACCAGATAATACTTAACAGAGAGATAGTTATTTATGAAAGATTAAATAACTTTAAACAGTGTCTAATTGCACAACAACTCCATCCCTGCTGGCCTGGACAGCCTGCGATTTACCTACAGGGAGAATCGCTCCACGGAGCGATGTCTCGTTAGCACTGCACTCAACTCTGACTGATCTGCAGCATCCTGACACCCATGCCAGGGTGCTCTTCATGGACTTCAGCTCAGATTTCAACCTGCTCCCAGATATGCTGGCTCTGAAGCTCCACAACATATGACTACCCACACCTCTCTGCTCCTGGATCAGTGACTTCCTCACCAACAGATCCCAGGGGTTGTTGGTGAGGATAGGGAAACGTACATCTGCTCCACTGATCTTCAACACAGGAACGCTGCAGTGTTGTTTCCTCAGCCCTGCTCTCTTTACCCATGACTGTTCTGCTGTCCACCCCTCAAACATGGTGGTGAAGACTGCGGACGACACCACCATGGTGGGTCTCATCTCCAAAAATGATGAGACACTTTTAATTGTTAATTCCAAACATTGATTAAGTATTAAGTGCTAGTAGCCCTTTAATCACACACCCTAATATATTAAAGAATTATTGTTGCTCTTTGACAATGTAATTTGGAAAAAACTGGTCAGTTATATAACTTGTTTAGCTTGTCTTTATTGCTTATATAACTTGTTTCACATATATTATGGGAAGAACTGGTACTTGTTTTTGAGTTCACATAAACTAAGAGCAACATATATGCTTGTACTCTGAGTTTTGCCTGTTATTTTGTTTCTCACATAAAACTAAGAACATGTGTTATTTTGTTATAACTTGTTTTAACTTGTGGTAGGAACTTATGACAATGTGTTGTGAGAAAGACTGATTTCATGTGAAACTAGAATTGTATTGTGCTTCACACATTGATTTGCGCTCTGAGTTTGTGATGTTATTTTATTTCTCACATCGATTGCGCTCATGTTTCGTTTCACACACTGCTGAGACGCTGGGAACGGTCTCTGTTTTGGAAACATGTTTTGGGAAATGGATCGGCTGTGGGGAGAGAAAATGGCCATTCTTTCTCCACACCTGGCCCTTTGTTTGTAAGTATATAAAGGGGAGACTGCCCTCAGTCCAGGGAAGTCTGCCATGGATTTGTGTGGACGCCCGGCAGGACTGACCGACTTCCCAGTCCTGTACCATGGTAAGAGATGGAACATCACGCCTGTCTAAAATGATGTTGCTTTAAGTGCTTGCTACTTTGCGTGTGCGAAGTGCTTGCTGTTTTGTGTCGCTGTATTCTGTGGGGAACAATAAATGTGGGCCTTATTATTATTCTAACAGAAACCGTGTTTGAGTCCTTATTTGTGCCTTGCCGATCTCTTCTGAACCTGAATAAAAATTTCATAAAACACACCCCTAGTGTACTTTAAAAAGCACAACACAACAGAAGCAGACCATGATCATGTCAGAGACTGGGTCTGGTTGTCTGGTCCAGACCAGGGTCTGCACAGAAGGTCCGGTCCCCCCCAATCTGTACTGGTACTTAAACAAGACACACCAAGGCCACGGTGGGGGCGACTACCTGTGGTCATGCCGTAGGAGTCTCTCTGAAGCTCGCAGTACTCCATGCCAGGGATGATGTCAAACAGGGCGAAAATCTGCTCTTGAGTGAGGGCGGCCCGGGTGGTCAAAATCAGAGAGCGCGTTAATTCACTCTGCCGGAAGTCCAGCATGGAGAAGCCTCCCTGATCAGCTGCAGCCAAAGGAAAAAACCAGGTTAGCAACACAAAGAGAGACTAGACTTGATATGCGTGGTAGAGCTATGTGCGTACGGGAGGCGATGGGATACTGGTTAGGTGGGTCAGCAGAGCTGTAGTCTCCGCCCCGGCTTCGTCCTGCGTCTTCAGACGAGTTGTTTTTGCTGCGAGGTTCCGCCAGGACGGCCCTGTACGCTGGAGACAGTAGCAGGATGTCCTGTTATCCTTAACAGAGTCATTAGCATCGTACAGGAATGTGTTGACACCACTTTTGGATTGAGAGACCCCTTAATATTAAACAGCCACAAGGTCCATCAGGCTCAGACTCACATTTGTCACAGTTCTCTATGGCGAGGGCAGCTTGAGAGGGCTTGAAGTACCGCACATAGCCCAGGCCCTTACTCTCCCCTGTGGACTTATTTTTGATGATGACGCAGTACTCAATATCTCCGTACTCCTGGCAGACAGAGAGGGGAAACATCAGAGGGAAGAAAGCGAAGTCGGGGAGTGAAACCATGGAGCGTCATGGCGTGGGGACTGAAGGAGCAGGTCTGAGAGCTTTAACCCCAGAGTTCTCAGACTGACCCAAATCTAAACCCAGAGGGCAGTCAGGTACATAAGACAAATATAAAAATGACAGAAAAGTTCATTATTTTGATTCATTTTAGACGGTCGGAAATGTTAGGATTATTTCTTCCTGGTAATAATACCCCAAACTTATTCCATCAGGTCAGTACAAAGGGTGTTTTAAACAGAAATGTCTGGCTGCTGATCAGAACCTGGTCGGCGCTCCTTTTCCATGAATCACTGCATCAGTGCAGCGCGGCATGGAGGCCGTCAGCCCGTGGTTCTGCTGAGGTGTTCTGGAAGCCCGGGTTGCTTGGATCGCTGCCTGCAGGTCGTCTGCCTTGCTGGTTCTGGTGTCTCTCATCTTCCTCTGGACAACAGCTCAGAGATTTTCTCTGGGGTTCTGGCCCAGCCCGTCTGCTGGCCAATCAAGTACGGTACCGCTGTGGTCACTGGACCAGCTTTTGGTACCTTTGGCAGTGTGGGCCGGTACCAGGTCCTGCTGGGAAATGAATTCAGCGTCTGCGTACAGCTCGTCAGGAAAAGGAAACATGGAGAGCTCTAAAACGTCCTGCTAGAGGACGTGTTGGTGGACTTCAGAAAACCCAGTGGACCAGAACCAGCAGATGACACTGGACCACAAATCATCCCTGACTGTGGAAACGTCCCACTGGACTTCCAGCTCTGTGGATTCTGTGCCTTTCCTCTCTTCCTCCAGACTTTGGAGCAACAGTCCAGTTCTCTTAGTCCTTAGCCGAGGTCAGACGTTCTGCCTCTGGTTCAGAAGTAGCTTCACACGTGGAATCAAACATGTTCAGCCCGTGTGTTGGGTCCGTCTGGGCGTAGCGGCTCTGGATGCGCTGTCTCCAGCCTCAGCCCACGCCTGGTCACGCTGCCCAAAGTTCTTAAACTTAAACTAAACGTTCTATGAACATGCTGCAACTTTTTCACAAAGTTCTAGTTTTCTGAGACACTGAATCAGCTGCACGGCATAATGCCACAAAATATTTCACTGAGTTTCACTCTATAAAACGAGAGAATTACGGAAAAAAACAAAACATGGAACATTTTCACGGTATTCAATTTTTTTAGCTGTACTTGTATAATCGTTCCTTCCAGGAAACCTCTGGGGAATGAGTAAAGGTGGTTTAACTTTAGACTGGGTGCAACCAAGTCCGTTGACTTTAAAGCACTGTGAAAAACTAGTGCTGCGCCGATATCGATACTTGATACCTGGCTATGCAGTATTGGCCCATACCGATACCATCTGTTTGAAATTTATATATATATATATATATATATATATATATATATATATATATATATATATATATATATATATATATATATATGAAGAACTGCATACTATGTAGGGTAGTAGAACGTTTTATTGCCTACCTGGACTGGCTCTTAAAGGCCAAAATAGTGCAACATTTGTGAAATTATAACATGTACAATAGTAGTGCAACAGTAAGACAGTAAAATGACATTAATAATTGTATAATCTCTTTTAAAGGTATACTATGCAACCGGGGTTGATTTTCCAGCGAGGCTCCCCCCAGAGGGCGAAAGTAAAAGTGCACTGTCATAAAGATGCTCAGCTGTTCTGGTTCCTCCGTCAAGCCAGGCGCGGTTGTTTTGAGCTTAGCAGACAGGCGAACGCAACGAAAAGTGGAAAAACGGCAGTACAAACAATGACTAACACAGTGAAGGTATGAACATCAAGCTTCCCGCAGCGCTATCGCCAAGCCGCGACCGCCTCGCCAGTTTTATTATTATTATTATTATTTTTTGTTTTTGTTTTTGATGTTGGCGAGACGCTACCGCCACCGCCACCGCCTCGCCAAGCCGCAGCCGCGGTAGCGTCTCGCCAACATAAAAAAAAAAAAAAGATTATAATAATAATAATAATAATAAAACTCGATATGCTTGCATGTTTATTTGACGTTAACACGCGGTTCTTTGTTGTTGCTTTTGCGCGTGCATATAGTGAATGGCAGGGCAAAAACACATGGAGTTCTCGCCGTAAAGCGAGACTTCTGTGTGTGCGGGCCGTGAGCTCTTGCAATGGGGTACCGCGAACAAGCTATTTTTAGAAACGTAACGTCACGATGACGTCACATCACGTGGTACGCAGTGGGGCAAACTCCAGAAACCCGCCGCTGTTTTGCTTTAAAAGAGACGTGCGTTAGCCTAGGTTTTACTCGTTAAAACGACTGCTTTTTCAAGCAAGACCATGGTTTATAAACATTGTTGCTATGGAACGTGCAACAGCGACTCGAGGTACGCTGATCGGCCGCATATGAAGGATGTTTTTCATTACTTTCCCGAAATTCAAGAGTGCCAAGGAGAAATGTGTGCGCTTGGTACACCGGTGCGGTCGGTCTACATATGTAGCAAGCATTTTGTCGGAGGAAAGGGCACAACCGAAGAACATCCTGACCCAATTCCAGCGACATCAAGTAGTGAACAGGTAAGAGTATTTTGGTGGCCGACATGTTAATAAAGAAGCGCCTGCTACCATGATAGCATATAGGCTATCATGGTAGCAGGCGCTAAATGATAGCCTGCTATCAGGATAGCCTACTCAAAAACATTTCAAATGAGACAAACATTAAACATATACCGATTCCTGGACGGTGATTAGAAACAAAAAAGTGCGGTATTTCCCCCACAGACCCCCAGGGCGGCCGAGAAAACCTTTGTTCGACCTGAAATGACTCATTTAATCAACCAAATCGGTATGGAACACATTAATTAACTGAAAAATGTTGCATAGTATGCCTTTAAACCCTGAGTTTTGGCTCTTGAATGCCAAAATAGTGCAACTTTCATGAACTTATATAACATGTATAATACTAGTCGGGAGACAGAAGGCTGTGTTCAAGTGACATACAAACATCAAAACGGTATCTGTGACCCATTTGTTGGTACTCGCCGATACCGATACCACCATTTTAGTGCCGGATCGCAGCCCCGTCCCATACTGGTATCGGTGCAACACTATGAAAAAACATAATTTCCTTCTTAATTTTTTGCTCACAATAAATTAATTTTAATGGCACTGCTGGCTGATTTAAACAAGAGGAGATAAAAAGCTACTGGGTCTATGAACCTTCAGACGAGCAACAACAGATGAAAACCTGAGAAGTGAGCCGGACTGGGTTAGTAATTACTTTGAACGTGTTTTTGAGGTCCTCCTCTGTGAAGACTTTGGGAATCATGACGAAGATCCTGGTCAGCTCCTCGTCCTCGATGTCTCTGTTTCTCGATGATGGACGCGACTGTGCAATAAACACCTAGAAAAGGAAAAAAAACAAGATCCATATCAGTCTGAAGCATCTTCCTAAACGTAGCGTAGGACAGCACAAGTTAAGAACTGAATTTCTTCTGGTTGTAGCATCCGATTCAGGAGGCGACTAAAAGGGCAAAGCACAGTTCCTTTTTCAACACCTTGAGCCTCGTTACTCTGCTGTAGTTTAAAACCACCAAACTCTTCAAACTAGATCGGATATTCAACACCAACAGCAGAATCTTTCAGACCCAGTTTGGGATTTGTGAAACCTTTATAATTAAATTAAATGTTATGTATATAGCACCAATTCACAACACATGTAATTTCAAGGCATTTTACAAAGTCAAATTCAGTCAAATCAGACAGATTGGTCAAAAAGTTTCCTCTCTAAGGAAACCCAGGAGGTTGCATCAAGTCTCTCCAAGCAGCATTCACTCCTCCTGAAAGAGTGTAGAGCCACAGGAAGAGTTGTCTGTATTGTTGATGGCTTTGCAGCAATCCCTCATACTGAGCATGCATGAAGTGACAGTGGAGAGGAAAACTCCCCTTTAACAGGAAGGAGAACCTCCAGCAGAACCAGGCTCAGAGTCAAATTTTTTTTGTTAAAAGTCCCAGTTTGCACGTGTCCTTTACTTCCCGTCTCTAAGGAATGACACTGAAATTTGGATCTCTTGACATAACAAGTGCCTTTTTAAAATAAAGTGTAATAATTAAAGGCTACCATTTTGTAGAATATTCTTGTATTTCCCTTTTACTTGTCCCCATGTTCTAGTGGGTCCCGTGGAGGCTCTGATATAAAAGAACAAATAATATAAAATTATTAAAATGCAAAAATTCATGCTGTAGAATGTGATAGAAACATCTACCATGGACAGTATTTACGCGTTAATTTGTCTGCTGCTTTTGCCAGCCCTCTCTCCTGTCTTTAACAGATTTTGAGGTGTTTTAATTAATGACTCAAATTCGGCATAACCTTCCAAGTTCTTGTTCTGCTTGGGAGAAAAACTGTGGGCGTTCTTTGCTGAACAGCCAATAGCAGCGCTGCTGACCATTGTTTCTACTATCGATACATTTCCCCTTTTAAACAAACGCATGAGCGCGCAGTTGTCTCAGATAACTCAAATCGTCAACAATGAAATCCTGCTAACTGAGTTAGCGACGTACGAAGAACGGACCCCAGCAGCTTAAGCCTATAAAACAATTAAGAAAAGAAACAAAATAAATGAAAGAAGCACAGGTTCCACAAATCAAAAATACAAATTCTACAAATCCCAAACTGGGTTTGGAACATTCTGCTTTGAATGTAGAATCTTCTAGCCTGATTTGAAGGGTTTAAGCGCTTTAAACCAGAGCAGGCTGAAGTCAGTGACAGAGCAGCTGGCCTGCTCCTGAATCACAAGCTAGCTTCAGCTTCAGCTTCATCATGGCTCCACGGCAGCGTGTTAGCTGCAGCTTTCACTCAGGGTGGGTGACAGTAGCTACTTCCGGCAGCGTGCTCTGCCTCTATGCCACCAGGCTGTGGGTCGTACCTTTATTGGTTTAGTCCCCTCCACCAGCACCTTCCCGTGCATTTCCTCCATGGCCAAACAGGCGTGGGACGACTTGGCGAACTTCACATAGGCGATGCCTTTGGGCTCCTTTGTCTGCTTGTCTTTAATCAGCCAGACCCCCTGAATGTACCCAAACTTACTGAAGCTCTCCCGAAGCTCGTCTTCTGTCACACAGCGACTGGTGACCACGAACAGACGGCTGTTGGGAGGGTCGTCCAGGTTTTCGGGCATTTGTTTTGAAGCGTTGTCCTCCATCTTGGCTTTCCAAGCTGGACCGTTGGCGACGCGTTTGCGTGCTCCTCGGAAAAATGACGTTCTGCGGCAGTGGTACGCTGGAGAGGAGCACAGACACCCCCCCCCCCCCCCCCCACACACACACACACACACACACACACACACACGCACACACAAAAAAGGGGGGGGGGGGGCTTTTGCCGCCATTTCATGTGTTACACGTCAATCTGAACATTTTAATGTGCGACTTTGAAACGGGAAAGCCAAGAGTTTCCCACATTGTATCGTTTTTAATACAAATAAATATGAAATACACTAAATAAAAACAATGATGAAGGTAAAAAAAAAAAAATAGAGTCTCTAATCTTAAGTGAATTGTTTTCTGAATGAATATTGGACGTATTGCCCTTTTTACAGATAGTGTTAGCGATTCCATTTCACAGCTTGATTTAGTGCCATCTACTGGAAAACATAGAAATTACAGCTGTTAGAGCCAAAATTTCAGGACAAGTCTGCGAAGTAGAGCAACCAGGAATGTTAGGAGCAATTGTGATTAAACATACCAGGAAGATAGGGCCCAGTCAGCACCTAGTGCCAATCCCACTTCACCTGATAGACCGCATGTGACAGCCAAAGACCATAGTCATCACACCCAGGGGCGGTTCTAGACAAACTGTGGGGCAAAGTGGGGCCAGTGTTTTTTCACAGGGGCACAGCACAAATAAAAATTAAAACAATAAAACGGCAATATTTAACTGTGTAATAATATTAAGTGAGCCACTTGTGGCTCTGGAACTGCAGGTTTCAGAGCCCTGATCTAGCAGTTGAAAACTTTGCCCCCTGCTCAATACGGCTAAAGCTAAACGTGAAACATCTTAAGTTTTAAATTCTTTTTAGAGTGAAGCTGTATAGGTAAAAAATAATATTGGTCAAAGTGACCGATCAGTTATGGTTTCTTTGTCATTGCAAATAATTATGAGAAGTTTATTTAACATCATGCTTTTAGTACAGGGGCCAGGTCCATTTCTACAGGGGCATGGGCCCCTGTTGGCCCCTGTCTAGAACCGCCCCTGATCACACCCCATCCCCTCTGGATGGATGGATGGATGGATGGATGGATGGATGGATGGATGGATGGATGGACCTAACTTATTTAAATGAAAACTCATCTTCAGGCCTCGGCCAGAGACAAAAATAGACTACTTCCAGTCCACACTGTTTTTAAGAGGAAAATAAAGTCCAGCAGCTGTGCAAAGGTACAATACCTGTTCTGTCTATGACCAGATGGTTTAGGTACTGCTAAACCGGTGGGTGAGGATTAAGTTAAATGTTGAACTGAAGCATCTGAACATATGTGTCTTTTGGCATCCAGACTGGCCTGAATGAGGATTGTGTGATGAGCAGCAACCAGTCGGTCTGATGTGCAAATCCTAAAAGTCCACGATGGAGGAAGGATGTGAGTTAAGATCCTGTCTGAGAGCTTTGGACACCACCTGTAGATAAACTCCTTACTCTACTAGTTCAACAAGGCTAGAGAGCTTTTCTTTAACTCTTCTACCACTGAGGACGCTTTTGGCTGTGAGATGACACAAGCATTGTGACTCCTGATTTGATTTTTAAACGTGATGGTTTCTAAGCTCCTGTCCTTTTGAAGAGAAAAGATGTCAATGCACGTGTGAACATTATAGATATGGGACAGAATTTCTCAAAAGGCTGGGAGTTATCAGTCCTGTTCACAGGACATAGTTTATTTTTGTATTTTTCAAATGAACATATACAAGTAGCCAGCAGGAAATTATAAAAAGCATGAAACAAAACTAATTATTATCATCATCATCAATAGTAGTTGTAATAGTGACTATTAGTATAGGTTGCATCATTATCTTCCCTTTTGGTGTGCAATATCCAAAACCTTTATTGTATCTTCACTTTTAATGAATGTCTGGCCTTACATTTTTGTCATTAAACCAGGACAATCTTCAGTATATTCTTTAAACTCACCTTAATTTAGGTTTTTAGCTGTTTTATTTTCGGTCACCTTAACTTGATCCCCTTTTACGTCTTAACACTTGGCAGGTGAAAATGTTAAAGGTGTTATCCCTTAATGACCGTAATGTCAAAGGGGACGGGGTTGAAAAGAAGACATCGTCTGATTACTGGAATGGACAGTAGGAAAAAAAAATAACTCATTCAGTTGTTTTTGTTGTTGGACCGGTTTTAGCATAACATTAGAAACAAGAAGTGGTGAAAAGTTTTGATTGTATATGTCTTTACAACAAATCTTCACCAGATGTTTATTTTTCTTATTTTTATTTCATTTTATGAAACACTTCTGTGTCACTGAATTCCTCCTTTAGACCTTCGAAGCTTTTAAAATCCTTCAGTTCAGATCCGGCATGTTGTCCTAGAGTTCCTTTTAAACAACTTTGCAAAATACAGAATCAACCGATGAAACAGAAAGTGTGCCGATTATCTTCCAGAATGTCATTAGAAGTTTATGATGAAGAAATAAAAGAACAAAAACAAGAGGTGGATGTCAACGCTAAGCTTTCTGTTACATTTGATCTACAGGGGAAATGCTAATCAACTTTAGCTGTGCCATCTCTAATATATATATATATATATATATATATATATATATATATATATATATATATATATATATATATATATATATATATATAAATACCCAAATGAAAAATGGGTGAGACCTGTCTATTCATGAATCAAAGTTAAATTTTACCCATGGAGTTACTATAGTTAGGCGGTATTAAACCGTATAATAAAGAGATGTTGCCTTCAATGGTGTAAATAAGTATTTCCAGCAGATTTCACTTTGTCTAAAATATCTTCATCTAAAAGATCTTCATCTTCCTCTCATATTTTCTTACAGTTTTTAAAATAGATAATTTTTGTGGGAAAAGAAAGCTCTCTTTGGAACATAGCAATTTAAAAGGTTTTAATCACCGCTATTAGCAGGTAATTACGGTATAAAATAGATTGGGTGATGGAATCAATCCTATTTAAAGTAACGATTTTCTAATTGTGTCATCATGTCCTTAGCTTTTCTTTTTTTTTTTCTTTTTTTTTTGTGGTACAGTAAAGTATTTACTGCTAAGGCAGATTAGATTGTATTTAGACTTCAGCTCAGATCAGCTCAGATCAGATCAGCTGAGCTCAAGGATTTAGTAATAATATGTTTACAGACGGCCATACTGACAGCAAATCTACCCTAGCAGCATATACGGTTTACTACCCATCTTTGTAAGTCCAAACTTATTGTCTAACAGTCTTACAATATTTCATTTCCATAAAAAGCTGTTGACAACCTGGGTATCATGCTCAAAGATTGATGACTGCTTACCCTGAAGCCAGACACCTGCCGGCTTTTTACCTTCCTTATCCCATGATGGACAGCTTGAGTTTGTTGTTTTGATCATACAATGTCTCCTGGTTTCAACTTCTGGCGTTTTAAACATATCGTCTTTAAACTGCCAGTTTGATCTAAAGATCAAATTTAAGACTCAAATTTAGTTCTCAAACCGAAGAGGTACTGGGGGTAAAGCCAGATGAGTTCTCTGTGTGGTTGCTGGTTATTTTGCCTCTTTGTCAGGTAGTTTGCCATTTCAACCTTATTGTACAGTCTCTTATAGTCACTTTTTATTTTCATATTTCTACCTTTGTGTTTATCTGCATGCTTCCATTTTGCCTGCTTGTTTCTGATACACCTGCATTCCCACACTGAGGAAAAAAAAAAGGATATTTCTATTCTATTCTATTTCTTTTGCAAGTTTTTGGTCATTTGAATCAACTTTTTCAGGAACGATAGGGTGCCGTCTGCCACGTGACCACTGGGTACCAACCAGGGGTCAGTTCATTCTCACATCAGAAAGATTCTGTACTCCCTTTATAGCTGTTTGTACCCACATTTAAAATGTCCTTTTTTAACTGGACTCTTGACTTGTGCCTTTGTATTTAATCTATAATTTCTGCTTCTTTAATCAGAACAGGTGTGCAAATGTGCTTACAGATTAACCTTGTTTTCCACCAATGTCTTTTCTGCGGAACTCGCCAAATTAGCCAACAGAGAAACAGAAGAGTACACTATGGCAAGCATGTCTAGAACATGGTAACTACGTCAGGACAAAATGGTCGGCACACAAGATGACCTTCTATCCAGAACCTCCATCCTTCCAGGACTTGTGCAGGTCTCTGCAGACCCCACACATCCTGCACACAAACTGCTTAGACTGTTACCTTCAGGTCGACGCTACAGAACATCATTTACAAAAACCATCCACCACAATAGGTATACTTGTATTATTCTGCTCTTTCTAAGTTAATTTTTTATTTTTTTTTAAATTATCATTTGTATGCTGTGAGTGCTTGAAACTGTCAGTGAATACAATGATGCTTGTGATGCTGATAAGACACGGTTTGTTCATGGGTAGGATCTGTTGCCAGGAAGGATAACATTTTATACGAAATGGGAAGTGGCCCAGCGTCATTGAAGCAGATGACTGTTTGCGTGCCACCAGAACTACAAGAACAAGTGCTACTGGCTCCTCAGCTCCCCTTGAAGTCAGAACATGAAAATCATCATCAAACCCAACTTAAATGCGTTTCAGCTGCTAGTTGGAAAATCAACTGGGCTGGATCTCCAGTTTTGTATTGCAGCTACTGGTGGATTTTGAACCATAGCAACCATGTTCAGTTTTAAGGTTGGGGCTGGGGAAGATTCACGGCCATTTGTTCTCATCAGCATTTCTTACTGTTGTGGTTTTGGGTGTTTTGTACCTAATCTTTTGCCGTATGGAACAGAGTCTTTTGTCACGGGATGTTTCGTGTCAAGTTTTTCATGGTTTGCTTTATTTTACTAGGGTACGGTAAGGAATTGTGGCTTTCTGAATCTTAGCCTGTATAAAATATCCACTAGTATGAATTTGTTGAGAACTATTATGGCTTGATCAAATGTCACAATCTGTCACATCTGTCACAGGTCACCTGGCCTAAAGCTGTTAGAAGAAAGAAAAAAAAAAGAAAAAAAAAGAAAAAATACATTTAGGTTACAATTTGCAGGCGATTTGAGTTTTTATGACAGTTTATCTCCATCATTCATAGAATTTTCTAGGTACAAAGAAAAGTAAACAGGCAGTGGTTTTAATACAGGGGCAATGAATTATTTATTTAGGTGTGCAATGAAAGAGGGAAGCCAATGAGTAGGCTATGTGTGAGCCTAAATGTAGGTAAATGTTTCCCACCCAGACGTCTGGTTATTTTTTTTAAATGTTCAAATCGGAAGCTGAAACTGAACTTGGAAATACAATTTAAATGCACTTTAACCACACAGTCCAGCCTGACATGCAGTGCCAACGAACGAGGACAATATTTGTCTCTCTTCACTTCTGTCTTTTTTGGAAATACACAGCACAAAATATCAAGACGTGTCGTGTCACCATTTTAAAACAGGCTGGGTCTTAGCTTAAGTATTTACCAACGTAAGTCTGTGAACCGATGTTCCTAATGGATTAATCCTTTCTGGATCCACCAGCATGAAGATGGCCCTCAATGAACCTTAAATACAATCTCTAAATAAATTTGATTTTTGATGTCTAAGATATTTGATTTAGGACTCCATCTTCAGATGCCTCAGTATAAAAAGACACTATAATCTTATAATAAATAGACAATATAACGTATGCATTTTATCTAATTTTAACAATGTAAGCTGTTTGGTAGTCATTTGGGGTCACCGAGGAGCATACGGACAGTCCAGATGCGTTAACTGTCCATCGGGCCGCGATTTATCCACGTGCTCTCAGTTGGTCATCTGTTCAGATTTGAGTGAAATCCATTCCTTTCAGTTCCCAAGTTTTTACAATAAATGAGCATTAATATAAATACTGGTCGGCTGTCCTGAATTGGTCTTTCAGAGGGACAAACCTCTATTTGGAAAATAAAATCATAGCGCTCTGTTTCGTAAAGGTTTCAGAATATCAATTTCCCCTTGAACGCAGCATGGGCGTGCTCTAAACTCCCGCCACGTGACGCGATTGCGCAATGACGTAAATAGCCGGTGCCTCTAAAGTAGAGTGACCTTCGCACGTTCACCAGAAAGCGCTGTTCAGCCGAAGGAGGTGCATCTCTTCTGCTTCCCGGAGGTTTTTCACCGGCACGTTTTAGCCGAAAGGTAAACGTTTACGCTTTCTATCGATCTGAAACAGAGCGGCGCAGGCGCAGTTTCCCCGGCGCGCTGGCACCTGGGCCAGTTTTAAGGACACGGTGTGCGGTTACCGTTAGCTTCCATGTTGATGAATAGCTCACTTGCTCCCTTTGCGTACTATGTAACAGTTAAGTAACGCAGCCTTTCGTAACGCGGAGAGCGAACATTTCGGCTGTTAAAGGAACAATTATTCTCCTTCACGGTTTTACTGAGCGTAACCGCGGATAGCAGCGGCGATATTGACTAAATGTCCAACAGCCGCGCTCCTAAAGGAGTGGGCAGACGCTTTAAGTCCTTTTAAAGGCAGAGCTTCTTCTGCCGCATTGTTCCCGCCACTGGTTCGTTGACCGGCGTTTAAACGTGTGGGTGAAAGTCACCGGGACCTCGTGGACGGAAGGCAGCGGGTTTTAGCAGGGAAGGGGCCGTGTACGGGGCTCTGCTTGGACGGCGACATTGAAGCATCCTTGACTGCCTTTCTAAGGAGATATCCGTCCGCCGGCAGCGGGCCGGACCGGACCGGACCGGACGGCCAGAGATCAAAGATAGTCGGAGCTGCGCTTTTCACACCTGGACAAATAAACCCTGAAGCTCCTTTTAAAGGAGACAATTTAGTTAGATTTCTTTGCCCTAAAAGGCAACAATCTACTGCAAGTCCCCTAAACGCCAGGGTAGGGCCTCTACTAGGACACAAGCTGACTATTAAATAATATAGTAGCTATATTCCATATGTATTGTTTATGATTGCGTCATAACACTGTATGAAGTGTTATGACAAACATCCCACCCACACAGAATTAGCGGGGTCACTTTAAGATCCTCTGCGGGCAGGTCAGCTTTAACCCTCTTAAAGAGCGAACCAAGTAGGTTTGAGTTGAAACGAACCCCGTCTGACCAAAGCAAGGCGTGGGTTATATCGCGTTAACTAATCTGCTTTAGTTACCGGTCTAAACACCAGGAACCCCCGGAGCGCCTGTTATTAAAACACCTTCAGCTAAGTTCATTAGCGTCGGCTTTTCGCCCCAAGAACTTAAACGCCAAAGCTGCCCTCATCTGACGTTTATGCTATTAGGTCTGACCTTAATTACCTCTCAGACCTGGCAGCCTTTATGTATCTCTTTTTTTTTTTTTTTTTTCTGGAGAGAAACTAACCGGGTTAGCGCCGTGGCGCCCTGCTGTCAGATTGTCCCTGAATGTCGCCTGGCGGGATGCCAGCTGTCTCTAACCGTGGCCAGACTAGCTTGAGACGGGATAGAAAGCAGGAAGGAGGACGCCCTTAGATGACCTTGGCCGCCAGCGTCTGGGTCCTTTTATGCTAGCGGTACTGTTTTGTTTCTACGGCACTAAACTCCCCTTGTTCTCGTTTTCCCTCCGTTCCCAGAGCTCATCATGGGTGACGTTGACAAAGGAAAGAAGGTTTTCGTCCAGAAGTGCGCTCAATGCCACACCGTGGAGCAGGGCGGCAAGCACAAGGTGGGCCCCAACCTGCACGG
Source organism: Fundulus heteroclitus (assembly GCF_011125445.2). Lineage (NCBI taxonomy): Eukaryota > Metazoa > Chordata > Actinopteri > Cyprinodontiformes > Fundulidae > Fundulus > Fundulus heteroclitus. The sequence goes on from NC_046382.1 coordinate 40,347,953, forward strand.
CCTGTTCGGGCGCAAGACCGGCCAGGCGGAGGGCTACTCCTACACGGATGCTAACAAGAGCAAAGGTCGGTCCACTGTCCGGGCACCGTTATTGAAAGCAAACCTTAAGAGGTTAACCAGTTCTTTCTTTCTGCTCAGGCATCGTGTGGGGCGAGGACACCCTCATGGAGTACCTGGAGAACCCCAAGAAGTACATTCCTGGCACCAAAATGATCTTCGCTGGCATCAAGAAGAAGGGCGAGCGCCAGGACCTCGTCGCCTACCTCAAGTCGTCGACATCGTGAAGACCCCGAGAAAGGGCGACCGCAAATCTGAATATTTAATGTACTCGTTTAGGTTATTCTCAGCTCCGTGCGTGTTCAGTTCCTGCTTCTTATGTTTAGTCATTTGTACAGAAGGTGTATTTATTTCGCACGCGTCGGCGGAGGAGGGGGAAGAACGGTTCTGAGGGGGTGGGGGGGGGTCGTACAAGTGACCAAACATAACACCGCAGCTCTTCTTCTTTGTGGATCTGTCCTAATAAATGCTAAACTCTTTTAAATCTAACTTTTGCCATGATAGGTGGCCTGACCTGTCATTCATTCTGTTCTCCGTGGCGACGGTTCATCTCACATACTGTAGCTATCAGCTAATAATGTGTTAGAGGGGTCGGGACATCTGATGGGGCTGTTGGTGTCCGGGGGAGGGGGGGGGGGGTCTGAGGGAAGCCGTCACCTTAAACGAGCGCTCTAAGGTGGCCGCACGCCCAACTCTGAGGGTCCGTTCCAGCAGAAGAGCCCCTCCTCCGAGCTCCCGTTTTTAACTCCTGCCTGGCGTCCGGTTTGACGTCCGATGAAGAATGGAATAATGCTAAGGGTCTTGATATCTGCCTCTTCACAGCGGAGAATTGTGAGTGTTTTAAATATCTTATCGCGGCCTTTTTAAAAAACCCACCAACGATGCTCAGAGTGTGAAATCAGCTGGCAGACGAGGGCCACGCCCGACGACGCTCCAGAGCTTCTGCTCTCAGGAGAAACCACCAAGGGTCCCATCTGGATGGACAGACTCTACCCACCTGGTTTCACAGGCTGCCACAGTGTCGGTTTCATTTATCTTACTGTATTCGGTGCTCTAACGACGGGGATGTAGCTGTGCTGTTTGGTTTTGGACAGAAAGGTTGAAAGGTCAAAATAAAAACTCCAGAAGCAAAACGAGGAATTGTTTTTTCTTTTTTTTCTTTTTTATTTTTTACTCACTTCTTAATGAGGTCTTGCCAAAGTGTTCACACCCACCAAATGAGGCAAGGCAGGTAGCACTTTGCACCACATTCTGAATTCTGTCCACCCATCCATCCACATGGTTGAGCTGAGGCGTCTATAAGCGGCCAGGCATCCAGACGGCTCAGTGGGGGGTGCTGGCATAGGGGCACCTGTGTGGTACATCTCTGAGGAACTTCCTGCGGTCACCTGAAGAGGTTGGGAATATGTAAGGGGTAGCTGACGCTCTGCATGGGGCAGACATCCCAGCCTTACGTCACCAAGGTCGATGAAAGCTTCAGGAGCAGTAAAGCACGTCTGACCGTATCAGTGGAGATGTTTTCTCCTGAGCGACAAATCACGCCTCTGGTAACAGGCGAGGCATCCGCTTCAGGACAGCACATGCCTAACTGCTTTGAGCAGAGGGAGTAATGTAGGGACTCTGTTTTCCACGAGTTGGGCTCAGTCTCTTAGTTCCAATGAGGGGGAAAAAAACACAGTGCTTCAGCATACTAAGATATTTTAGACACTTTCTTCTTCCCAGGCTTGTGGGGACGGTCCCTTCCTGTTCCATCCTGACTGCACACCAGGGCCCAAAGCGGCCCTGACTGCAAACCAGACCTTTCTGTCCATTATGGACGTCTAACATCACAAACGATCCAAAATTCCCACAATCACTCTCCTCAACCTACAGGGAAGCCCTCCCTGGAGAGCTGAACCTATCACAGCTGCAAGGGGCAGGCCCCATCATCTGAAAGCATGGATCAGCAGCAGGATGTCACTGAAATGGACCGATCACTTCAGGAAATATGTACACGGAAAAGGAGGCTCTGTTCAGACGAGAGAACATGAGAGTACTGGTGGGTGTGATGATTCACCACAAACCGGTAAAGACTTTTTAAATCCTATTTATCGTGTTTTTAGAGACAGAAAGATCCATAATAAACCAAAGAAGACCGTTATCATCTGGAGTCTCATGAGGGTCTCAGATGTGCGCTGAGACAGTATAAACAGGAGCAAGAACAAAAGCTGCATTTCAAAAGCTTAGGTACTGAGAAAGGCTTGTTCTCTTTAAAAAGCCTTACTTGATATGCATTCACATGCATCTAAATAAACACTTTGATCATAACGCCATAAAAAACGGCAATTCTGGTAAGTTTCAGGATTACCATCTGCATGGCAAACGATTTTAGCTCAGTGCGATGTAATGATGGAGGCCTTTTAGACCTGGCCAGGTCAGAGAGGCACATCTGTGTCTCAGATTTACAATCACTGCTCCTGAAACACGGCGGGGTCAGCATCATGCTGTGGGAATCATTTTCTCCTTAAACAGACACACTACTGAATAAGACCAAGGCAACATTTTTGGCCTCTTACTGTCTGATGAACAGCCGGGTTTGTAGTGCCTGGTCCGGCATCTAGAGCCTTTATTGTGTCGGTACACACGAGGGACCCTTAAGTTTAGTTGAGAATGTGTGGAAATGCTTTAAAAATTGCTGTTCATGTCTAATGTGACTGAGCTTGAGCTGCTTTGTAAAGAACGGGCAGAAATAAGGATGCCGGCCTTTAGACGTGGAACGCTGGCAGAGAATACCTGGCGACCGGTCCAGTTACACCCTGGACAGGTCGCCAGTCTATCGCAGCCTGGGTCTCCATTCAGGCTGAATTCAAAACAAAACCTTTGACAACCATGTATCGTTTCCCCTCCTCGTCACAATTTTGCAATAGTTGGTGCTGATTTCTCATAGAAAAGTCAGAAGACTGATAAAAGTGTGGGTAATTGGTAATAGATGTCACCATAAAAACATCCAGAGAAGGGAGGTGGAACCACTGACGAGCTCATCCAAACAAACCAAACAAATCAGATCCAGCTTCCCCTCGATCGACCCCGGGCCCTTTAAACTTCTCGATTCCTAACTGTGATTAATCTTCTCCAGACAGGATCTCCCCGGGCTAATCTTTGGATTTGGGCACACGCTATCTATTCTAAGGTGTTATAATCACTACTTATGGATCTGGACAATCTGAGTGCCACAACTGCTTAGCGAGTGTCTGTGTTACATGATCCTCCACCTCTCCTCTGGGATGTGTGGGAAATGAGCCAGCTGTAAGCAGCTCGGGCCGGGATCAGTGTCACCTCCTCTCGACCAAAGCTCAGCTAACAGCAGCAACGTGACGAGCCCGGGGCCAGGGGCCAGGAGCCAGGGGCCAGGGGCCAGGAGCCAGGCTGAACTCTGAGGCTGCTGCTGCTGTTAGGCTGGAAAGTTATGAAATTACGAGTGGGAAAGTGTCACGAAGCTTGGTAACACCTTGAATCCATCAGTCTGGGTTCAGGTAGGGCCCTCTGTCCTTTGAAGCCCATCTTCAGCCACCGCTGCCTCAGGAACCCGATGCGGAACGACCAGGGATCTTAGGCATTTGCGGATGTTTAGCGACACCCAGTGGCGACTGCGGTTACTGCACAACCGGCTGCCTGTCAGGCTGGCAGTGGTGTAATGACAAACAGGGGCGCTGAAGACAGGGCCTGTTTTAAAGGAGGCCAGCTCTTCTCATCTGTCAGGAGACAAAGAGTATTTGAAGCTGGAGGACTGGATGAAAAGAAATCTGACCGCCTCTGTCAAGGCTGTTGTTTCCTCCGATGAAAAATGAGATCACAACAGATCTTATTTAAATGTTTGTTGTTTCAAAACCAGAAGCAAATGTTGCTGTGTCAGCATGAGTTTTGGATTGTTTTGGTGTTTTTACCCTGTAAGGCTAAAGGCTTTCCTTATGACATTTGGTCACGTTTCAAACACAATTATTATTAGCATTTGTTCTATTGTTATATTTGGTAGACCGACATAAAGTACTTTATTACTGTTGTTAAAACCAGAACTGTGGGAAGCACAGTGTGCATTAGTGTGTAGTGACCCCCGACTCACTCATTTGTATAACCAGGTTCAGCTACTGTTACACTGGAAGTGTTTCTGGGCCTCGCCTCCACCAGCCTCTCACATCTAGAGACAGAAAATGGCTAAGCTCCACCAGACTGCATGATTCGCATTTGGATTCAGATCTGGACTTTGACTAGGCCATTCTGTCACATGAACATAAACCATTCCATTGTAGTCTCAAGTCTTTTGCAGCTTCTAATAGATTTTGTTCCAGGATTATTCTTCTCTGTCCCTGCTGAAGAAAACCACATCCACAGCATGATGCTGCCACCACCGTGTTTCAGTGGGCTGCTGGTGTGTTTACAGTGATGTGGTTCGTTGGTTTTGCCAAAGATAAGGGCTTTAAAAAAACA